>NW_025780456.1:0-45475 GCF_021130785.1 Homalodisca vitripennis | reverse complement strand
TTAAATTTCCCAATGATTTTATTCACAAAAACCTGTTCTGCCTAAAAAAAGGGCACATAACAGTCCCTGTATATTTTAAAAATTTTTAAGCGTTTCACTTTTTTCTCTTTCTTTTATAATGAAACTCATTAAACTCATTTTTCTCAAAAGTCACTTTTGGCACATGTGCCCTTTTCACGTAGACCGCCTTAATTACTCTATTTTGTCAACTATGTGGCAAAGTCATATTTTTATTTCACATCTAGAAGTGGTGTTTTTAAGTTTTACTGCCATAATTAAACTTACACATAAACTTAGCAATCTCTAGTATTTATTTACTAATGACCTCAGACATCTTTACCCCAATGTGTTTTCGTACATACAGTACAAGACTTTGTTTTGGAAAATTTGAGTGCTTGACTCAAACTAATTCTAAGAAATTTCAAGAAATTCCTGAAAATATGGTTTACAACAGTGTTTCAGAAAAGATCTTATTTGTGGAGATAAGGCCACTTTATTCCACCATAACAACACGCAGCCAGTTTTTGGGCAATTCATTGTGATGGTGCCAATGCCTCAAGGACTGAACCTTATCCACTTGATCTAACTACATGTAATTGTTTTTTTATTTGCACATAAGAAATGGTGATTTAAAGGCTCAAAGATTTTATGACAAAGAAAAAATTAGGGAGAAATTGTGTTGACCGTTACTGAATAACAATATAAAAAATGTTTTAAAGAATGGAATCACCGAATGTTCATATTTTAAATTTTGGAATGGATAGTATATTGAAGAGAATAAGGTTGTTTAAAAAAAGTAATATACAGCTCTTAATAATTGGTACCTATATAAAAATTGTATGCATTCCTTCATATACCATTATCACATAATCCTTCAAAAAATTTGAATTTTTGTAGTTTCCAACATATGTGATTATTTTTAAATGAACTTAATGTTTATTATTTAGTACAAAGAAAACAATTATATACAAACCAATATTTTAAATGGATCACTAAAATGTTGTTACTTCCATATAGTTTATTACTTTAATCCTACAAAAATATTGTTTGTATTGGCAAGTAAAGCCATTTCTGTACTGCTTTTCCCAATATTCAACTGAAGGCAGATGATTTTAACATTTGGTTTTTGTGTACATATTTCATATGAATATTATTCAACTGCGAAGATACTAAACATGATGTGAAGTCTGATTGCATTTGATTATTTTTATTTTCTTTGTATATAGCCCCATTTCTAGAATCAGAATCAGTCTTTATTGTTACATCAACGTCTAGAATTGCTATAGAAACAGGTAACATTGTCATAAATTAATGTAATAATGATACATACACATATACATTCATACATATACACATCACAATTCACATATACATATAAACATACATATAAGAGGTCAAAAGAACTGCTTAACAAATTTAATGTAATCTATGTTAAAACACTATTTTAAAATTCAGGATCCATCAAATACTCATCAACACTATAATAGTTTTTTTCCAACAAAAAATCTGTTAGTTTGCTTTTAAATGTTTTTGAATTGATTAAATGTTTATATTTTTGAGGTAACTTATTGTATAGTTTTTTTGCTGTGTATATTGGAGTCTTTTCTACCAGATGCAGTCGATGTATGGGATATTGAAAATTAGCTTTAAATCTTGTATTGTAATTATGATCAAAGTTATCTCGTGATAAGCTTTCAAAATTTGATTGTACTGTTAGTAGGGTTTTCAGAATGTATAAAATTTGGAAGTGATATGATTTTTAATTCTTTAAACAGAGGTTTGCAAGAAGTTCTAAATGATGAAAAGGTCATTAATCTCATAATTTTTTTTGGATCTTAAAAAACTTTATCAAAGTCAGAAGATGATCCCCAAAATTCAATACCATATTGAATTATTGAAATAAAGAAAGAGTAGTAAATTATTACTCTGGTTTCCAAATTAATTGAATTTCGTAACACTAGCATTTGATAACATGCCGAGTTCAATCTTCTAATAATATTTATTATTAGATATTTATATATCTATTATTACATATTTACTCCAAAACAAGCCTTTGGAACATATGCCCGGGATTTTACAGTATGAAACATAGGATAAGTGCCAAGGAAAAACGGAATTCCAGGAGACCGTGGGATATAACAAGTGCAGCAACGTGTGCTACAAATAATGGAAACGAAATGCAAAATGTTCCCACTACTGGTGTGAGTATAGTAGTGTCTATTGGGACTACTGCACAAGATGTTTAAATATATTTAAGAACATTTCTTGGATTTAGAATATTTTTTCACCTTTTCCTATTGTATCTAAAGATTTATACTGTTTTCTTTCAGAGATGTTGGGAAAAAAATAAATGCTTTTTAAAAAATAATTGATTTAAACAATTAACAATAAAAATTTTATGAAGCAAACTTTTCTGTTCTTAGTTATTAACCCAATTTGTAGTCCGATGGTGGGAAGTGTTGATTCAATGTGAATGTTCGGTTTAGCTCCAGTTCAGCCTCCTTTTTATTGTCCATCTGGAATCTGACACCTCACAAACTAGAGTCATGTTTGTCTGAGTCAACGTGGCTATGGTGGGAAGGGTTTATTCAGTGTGAATGTTGAGAAGTGATATGCACTAAGAGGAAGGTGAACTGGAGCTAAACATTCACAGTTTCCAATATCCTGTGAAATGAGCAACATTGTCAAAAGACATAGTGGTGGAGTAAAAACTGCAATTTACATTGTACAGTAAGTAAAGGTGCAGAATATTGAGCTCTGCTATTTCAGTTTTGTGTTAATGGGAGATAAATATGTCAAACTTCTAACAAAAATGCAAAAACTGTGATTTTTAAAATTTTATAAAAATGTTTTACAATATAAAAAAAGTATTTAAATAATATCGTAGTTTTTTACATATTTCATGGAAAATACATAAATGATAGAATGAATATAAATATTTCAATTTTAATATGATGTGATATTAAGGTTATAAAAGCTATAATGCAGTTATAAACCTACATCTATATATATATATATATATATATAAATGAATGTTTGTGTGTTTGTCCTTTATAGACTCAGAAACTATTGGACCGATTTTGATGAAATTTTTTGTGCCTTTTCAGTGGAATTCGAGTATGGTTTAGATTCACAATTTGGTCCAATTTAAATAGTTTATTTAATTAATTTTTTAATTATAAATTGTTGATGTTGGAGTGTTTTATATTGGATCCGACAGACTGCGCTACGACACGTAATACAAAGCGAACTGATACTTAACAGCAGACTTTCAGCTGAAGTTCATCAAAGAGGCAGAAACATTTGTTTACATTTAAAATTTGGAAAATTTTTATTCTAAAGTGCTTGATCAGTAGTGTAATGCAGGTTGCATAGAAGACATCATTGCCTAATTTTAAATTCAGATTGCACCAATGATCAATAAACTATCTAATGCAATGAAAATACTATTAAACGCTATTATGAAAACAACCTCATTGTACAAATCCGTGAATGTTTGCACATAAGGTAATCGAATTTGGTTACATCAAAGGTAAATGAAAAGAGCCGAAAGAAGACACTCTATGATCGAAATTGGGTTTCTTTGATACATTTTATTAATTGTTCTGAATAACTTATCAACACCTAGCAAAAACCACGAAAGATAGAGGCAGGAATACGGTACATACCTTCATAATGCACCCAAGAGGCTCACGAAGTGATAGAAAAAGAATAAGTGAATATAGTGTACTGTTTTCAAGGGGAAATTGCATGCGAAGCCGCAGGCAACTGCTAGTTGTTTTATAATTTATTATAATGAATGCTACAGAGATTTTCCCCCACTGGCCCTCAGTGAGAGATATACTGTAGATCAGTTTATGCATAGTGTGTGAACTTTGAACAAATGGTACAACTTATCAAAATTAGTACAAAATTTTATAAAATTTTCCTTTTTACACAAAAGAATGTTTTAGTTCAAAACTTGATTAATCTTATTTTTTAAATTAAAATTAAAACTTCTCAAGGTATATATTAATGTATATTATATTCTGATTTTCATAAAATTAAGCATATGCACATGGAATGAATTAACTTTTCCCAAAATTAAAATTTAATCGTCCATAACTTTAATTAGAGATTTTGGAGAGATGTGATTTGCACCACTTTGTAAAGCTTGTAAAATGTCATAACTATATGAATATAATCAAATTGATGTGCTTGTATTAAATATTTTTGTATTTTTTTTCCAAATAACATAATTTTTGGTAATCAAAAAACTAGTCATGGAGCAAACAACTCATACCAAGATTGAGTAGTATCTTCCCAGCTCTTGGTCTATTTACATGTGAAGTATACGTACATATAACGTAAATATCATAATATATTTTAAATACGTTACTAGGCCAAGGACGTAGCCAGGAAAAAATATGGGTGGGGATTAAGGCTGATACTTTTCCCGTAGTGGACAGAAAGTAAAACAAGTCCAGTGAACCGCTCATTCTCCATTCTGTTCCTTAAAAAGTTTTTGACCCCCGTTTCAATGTTTTAGAACGATCTTTCAGCAGTGCATGTCAATAATACTAAATTATTTACATAATAGTAGTCATTTGCTAAAAAAGTTATTAAAATTTCGGGTGGAGCCCGGACCCCTTGAATCCCCTTGCTGGCTACGTCCTTGTATTAGGAGACCTTAAAAAATAATATTTCAACCATAGGGTGTACAACAGAGAAATTAAGAATATTACTGTTAAATAAGACGAGTAGGAACATATAACTCCTTAACGAGCTCAAATCAATTTTGAATGTGTACTATGTACAGTACATGATGGTCTCAAAGAGATCAGGGAGTGTGATAATTTGACTACTTGATAATTGTTTATTTGAGACTGAAATAAATTTTTAAAAAGTTAAATGCATTATATTACAATTTTTCAGGCTACATTGGTAATACGGCTCGAGCAAATCATAGTAAGTGAGAAATTTCATTCATACAATTAATAATACTTTTCCAGCTGTTAGTAGTGAAACAACTTTGAGTTTTTGGTTCATAAGAACAATGTTAAACTTTATACACTTGTTTTTGGCCATATCCTTGTGTTATGGGAGATGTCTCATTTTAAAGGTATAATTAAAAACACATCCAAATGTTTTCTTGAATAGTTCATCAAACAATGAAGTACAAAAACTGAGATTTTTTTCTCTAAAACCAATACATATATAGGGGGAAAATTCTCAAATGTTTTTGGATGTGTATTGATCATACCTTTAAAATAAAACATCTCCCGTAATCCTACCATTACACATTAAAGTATGTTAAGGTCAACATTGGCCTTATAGTGACAAAACCAAGAAACCCCACCAGTACCAACTCTCAATAAAATAATTTGAAGTTGTTATTATTTGTCTAGGTAAAATATAAATGAAGACACAAATTGCATTAAAATATCTAAATTTTCTTTCAAGTAGCAACTACTTGGCTATAAAATCTTTATCATGTCGTATTGATAAGTTTATTGCCTTATGTTTGATAATGTTACCTTGAATGTTGTGGTTGTGTGTTTGACATGACGAGCAAAACTCTCATAACTGGTAATGACAATATCATCATATTATTATAGTTTCGTACTTATATTAAATACATATGTAACTTTACAATTATATATCTAGTCCTTTCAATAATAAAAACTCAAAACAATTACTTATTAATGTATTTGTGTGCTACCACTGTATTATCTAACGAAATGGTTATGGTGATAGATTAGTAAATTTCGATGTACATTTTTTTATTGGTGGGTCTTTAAATTTCCTCATGTCTTCCTATCATGACTCCAAACTAGTTTTTATTTCTCACACTTACATATACGATAAGTACTTAACCTGACATGAGGTGAATGAGATTAATTATTAGATGGAGTTTCACACCTTATTCCTTTTCACCATACCAGGCCAGGCACCAACTGTGGATTCAGAACAAGAGTAACAAATCAATCACAATAACAAAATTTTATTGCATAAGCTTGAGAATTTGGTTTTTATGGGGACAGTTTTTGACTGGTTCCATTCTTATCTTGTTGGTTACCATTAACTTGATCAGATCAAATACAATTGATAATAATGAATGTCTAAAGTGACAGTTATCAGAAAAAATTAATTCCTTCTGGAGTCCCACTAAGGTCCATATTGAACCCAATTATATTTATATACAAATGACACATCATTTCCTGTTTCGAATCCGGATAACTATTTAAACTTTTATAGAGGGGAGTTCATTGCTCCAGTGATTCACCAACGATTCTCTAATTGCAATCACACAGAAAACCAAGGTGTTTAATTTTCACATCCTTTCTTCTCATGTACATTTTCAGCCAGACTTTCTCCTGGGAGAAACAGAAGTTACTCCAAGCACTGCAATGTAGCTTTCTTGATTTGACTATTAATGACAGACTCTCTTTTTTCAAATCATATTCAATCAAAATCAATCAAAATCCTTTATTGCTCAAAATAACATTTTCATGCATTAGCAACGTCATTAAAGTATACACACAGGGCTAGCTTAACTAACTTATACAGTGTTACATGTTATGCTAAGTATACATCAAAGAAAATAAACAAAACTATATTTAGTCTACTATTTACAATTTATGCAAAAAATCCTGGACACTGTAAAAGGAACCGTCGATGAGGAACTGTTTTAAGTTATTTTTGAACAAGGTTAAAGAACAATCCACCTTTAAAGCATCTGGAAGTGAGTTGAAAAGTTTAATGCAGTTGTAAGTTACGTGTTTTTGAAAAAAAGAAGTAGAATGTTGTGGAACTGGAATGTTAAGCCGGGTTCTAAGTGAATAATCTGAATTGGTGTTAGCTAGTGTCATAAAGTATTCATTCTTTTTAAAAAAAACTAAAGATTCATAAATAAATATACTTGGGAAAGTAAGAATGTTGTTGTTTTTAAATACATTTCTACAAGATTGATGCCTACTTAGCCCAAAAATAATCCGCAAAGCTTGCTTCTGCAATTTAAAAATGAAATTGGTTCTGCAGTTTCCTTCCCCAAATGGGAACTGCGTAAACAAGATGAGAATAAAAGCAGCCATAGTACAAAGTTAGTAGTAGTTGTGAATTAGCGAAAGAAGCCAATTTTCTCAGTGCAAACAAACACGAACTTAGTTTTTTTACTATTTTTATTGATATGCAATTCAAATGTCAGGTTGCAGTCAAGTTGAAGACCTAAAAAGCTCACTGAGTCCACACATGATACCATGCACTCCCCTAGCATTACCTGTAAGTTGTCCACAAAACTACGTCTAAGTGTGAAATTCAGAATATGGGTCTTGTCTGTGTTCACAATCATGCCATTTGAGGTAAACCATTGAAGAAGAGCATTGGATTCAACAAAACCATTGATCTCTAAATCCACTTGATTGTGAGCTGTGACCAAAAGAGATGTATCATCGGCAAAAATACAAAGATCTGACTTTTTGGTGCAATGTCTAATATCGTTAATAAATACCAAGAAGAGAAGAGGACCTAACACGGACCCTTTGGGGGACTCCCATTTTAATGACCAGATCATTAGAACACTTTCTTCTTAAAATACCCTGGCTGTCCACAAAACTGATTTCAACTCGCTGAGATCGACCGCAAAGATACGATGCTATCCAATCATGAGCTTCACCTCTGACGCCCAGCCTCTGTAGTTTACTTAACAGTAACGAATGGTCAACTAAATCAAACGCTTTGCTTAAATCGACGAAAAGGCCCATAGCACACATTTTTTTATCCAGAGCAGTAACTACTTTGTCAATAAAACAGAACATTGCGTCAAGAGTACCTTTTTGTTTTTGAAACCCAAACTGATTACGGAACAAAATATTGTGCTTGTCAAAGTGTGATAAAAGTCTAATTGAAAAAATTTTTTCAAACACCTTTGAAAATGTGGAGAGAATTGAGATCGGCCTATAGTTGTTACACTGCTTATTGCTAGCCTTTTTATAAAGAGGCTTTACAATCGCAACTTTTAGAAGTGAAGGAAATGAACCAGACAATAAAGAAAAATTTATCAAATGAACTAGTGGCTTTGTAAGTAAATCTATACATTGCTTCAGAAGTTTGGACGATACTACTTCGTCAAAACCTACAGAACTACTTGGCTTTAAGGATAGAACAACATTCTTTAACTCAGTCTCATCAGTAGGGAACAGAAACAGCGAAGAACTCACTGAAAGTTTGTTAGACAAAAGATCCTGAGCCATGCTGGTCTTAGCATTTAACTTCTCCCCCAGGCTTACAAAATAGTCATTGATTTCATTGCCAGGAGAATCAGTAGTGTTCTGTTTGTTCTTTGTAGACGGGCAGGCTATGCAGATAGACCAATCCTGCTTGCACCATATGGATTCATATTTCACCATATGTCTAGTCTGAGGAGCACTGGATTGGAGTAATATGCATAAATACACATTCTTAAACTGCAGAAGAAAACAATAAGAAACATGTGGCATTTTTCGGCCAAGGATTCTTGCAGAAACTTCTGTTGACTATACCGTATTGAATTTCTCTTCAGTACAAATTTTGGAAGCTCTCATCCTTTTAAAAAGAAATTTTTCAAAATCATAACACTACTTCCCATGTTTTATGAAACGCTAACCAATTTTCTGTTCACCAAACTTCCATTTTCAAAAACATGTAATTTAGAGTAGTACCAAGCAGTAAATGCTTTAACGCCATATCTTTTTAATTTATTTTGACTATTGCCTGTGATCAATTGTATTTACTGGAAAAAAACTTAATCTAATCGGGTGCATTCACCTGATTGTCAAATTTCCTTAGATCTGAAGTCAGTCATCGTTATTGTCAGACGTCCACATATCCCATTTCTTTGTACTAAGCTTGAAAGCTCTCATTGGATATGTTTTTTGGATGAGAAGTTTCTCTGAGGCTAGTTATCCACATTACAAAGAATTCAAACTCTCAAAATGTTATGGGCCCTTACACAGGTGTCCTCAGTTACCAGGATAACTAGATACCCCTCAACATTCATGGGAACAATGATGATTATATGGAGACATACCCATCCTTGCACCCCATCTCATCATGTTACACTGTGCTATGGTGGCTGTGACTTTCAATAGGATGTCATTGGGTTTACTTTCTCTGAACAACCAGGTGCCTCTTAACATATCTGAGGAATTTATTTTGGGATTATAAAAATTTGTCGGAATTCTAAATACATACAAGATTGAACCTTTTATTTTGTTGGAAAATTAAACTTGATCTATGGGCAAGACCAAACAAATGATCTGATTTTTATGAAATTCGGAATTTCGATCTATTCTAGACTGACCAACTTTGCAAAATGATTAATTTAAGCCTCAAAAAGCATCGACCTGAGTGTTTCTCAAAAGCCATAGGCTGATTTTCAGTAAATGTTGTGCACGACCTTTTTGGCATTGTTATAGTGTGTGTAATAGTTAAAATATGCAATTAATAGGTAACTTTCTCTATTGTAAATTAAAATTGAAAAAACCCATGTCTGCCCGTGACACAAAATATTGAGATAATAAACGTTCATTCTTCAAGAGGATAAGTTTTTATATATAAACCACTCAAAGTACAAAGTAAAAATTGGCAATCCTCTGTTCCTTTACCGCCGCGCCGTTTCTGACGTCCGCGCAAAAGCGCATCAATTTCATGAACATACTAAAATAAACGTGTAGTAAAATATTTTTTTTTAACACACGATATTTCGTTTATGTAGTTATCGGTATACATTTTCCATGTACACTGAACAATATACCCACGCTTTAAAATCAATACAATTGAAATATTAAGTTGTGTTCTTATTTAAGCTTTTATTTAAATAACTGGATTTGCTTATCTTCCATAGTCTGCCGTATTTGCTACAACTACGAAATTTTAATCGGAAGTTCGTCATCAGGAGGATTAAACAGTAGCATAAGTATAGACTGTAGGATATAGGTTCTGTAAATATTAATTATAGATGTAAGCCTAACTATATATAATGTTTATCCAATCTTTCAAGTCTTCTCCTGCTCGCATATTTCAATGCCAATTGTTTGGCCATCTCGAAATGAAACCAGCAATCAAGATTAAGTTTGATTTCCCAAATGAAATTTAGTGACGAGAGGGTATCTTTTATTTTTAAATGTACACAAACGAACTAAAGTTTTGAAATCAGTTTGTATAGCTCATCTTGAATATTTTTGAAAATATTACTTTTTATCTTTAATTGGATATATCACTAGGTATATTTACTATTATTAGTCTTTTTACTTCCAATGTACTAAGTTTTTTAATTAGCAAGTCTAAATTGAATTATGTTATGCTCGTCCATTACCTTTCCCATTTTGTTAAAGTTTGCTGTAAGCTACATTTTAAATGTAGATTAAAACAATTTTTAATTTGCTAAAATATTTTATTTAAAAATATTCGTCCCCTTTGTTGCTAGTTGCTGGCTGCTGTAAATGTTAGAAACTAGATAAGTAGTACTTTTTCGTAATCGTCCCTGGTAAACTGGGTCGGACTATCACTTTAGGGACTCGGGGACTGATTCCTTAGTTGATCGGGCAAGTGGTTGAAAAATAATGCTTTTTTATGAGGATCTCTTCTCAAAAAGGCATAGATGTTGTGGCGGCAAGGTTGAAGCTGAGGTCTGTCTTGTGTTGGAGGGTAGTCCTGCTAGGCATCTTATTGCTCTTTTTGTTGGATAAGAGTCTTTCCCATATTGAATGTTGTTCTCCCACAAGAAACTAAGCTGTATCTCAGATGTGTTTCGAAAAGAGCAAAATAGGCAACTTTTACCTCATCATACCTATTAAAAAATAATCTTATTTATTTATCATCATTTTATCTTTTGCTTCCTGGGGGTTTCAGACTTATTGTTTTATTTATTGTTATAGTATTTTTACAAACATTCCAAGACCTATCAAGGTCAAATAATTAATAATTCACGTTATTCAGTTTAAGTTTTACATTTTAAAAATAATATATCCAAAAAATATTGAAATAAGTTAATCAGATTCCAATTAGAGGACTAACACTTTCATATTGATTGATTTTAAGATTTCTGAATTCTTCAAGGCTATAATTTTACTCAAGTCATCCAATAAATATTCCTACATATCTAAAATGATTTTCTGACACTGACTACAACGAATAGAACCTGTACGAGTAAAATATGACCCTTAAACCAACCAATATTATAGACCACCGTGAAGTTAGCGTCACTTTATCGTCCAGTGCATCAATGTTGCAGTCCATCAATCTGAAGGCGTTAACAAAAATTCAAAAACTGAGATAAATAGTATAATACTAATTATAAAAACGATCTTTCACAAAATCAACACAGTTTTTTCTATTTATTACTTTCCACAAAGGTTTCCCATTAAATGTGTCATGAATAAAAATCCCAAATATAATACCTAAGTAAACCGTAGGAATGTATCGTAAAATGGACGTCCTCTAATAAATGCCACTCCTGAGACTTAACCAAAACAAGTGCCCGCAATGGAACTTTGTACACAGATGCTCTGTAAGCTGAACTTTAATATACCAACGTCAAAAAGGTGGTGTCGGCCGTCAGAGGTCCTATCGTCTAAATTAAATGCACCGTTAGGACGGGGCGTTCTCGTATAAAAGTCGCTCCTGAGACTAAACCAAACAAGTGCCCGCAATGAAACTTTGTACACAGATGCTCTGTAAGCTGAACTTTAATATACCAACGTCAAAAAGGTGGTGTCGGCCGTCAGAGGTCCTATCGTCGAAATTAAATGCACCGTTAGACGGGGCGTTCTCGTATAAAAGTCGCTCCTGAGACTAAACCAAACAAGTGCCCGCAATGAAACTTTGTACACAGATGCTCTGTAAGCTGAACTTTAATATACCAACGTCAAATAGGTGGTGTCGGCCGTCAGAGGTCCTATCGTCAAAATTAAATGCACGGTTAGACGGGCGTTCTCGTATAAAAGTCACTCCTGAGACTTAACCAAACAAGTGCCCGCAATGAAACTTTGTACACAGATGCTCTGTAAGCTGAACTTTAATATACCAACGTCAAAAAGGTGGTGTCGGCCGTCAGAGGTCCTATCGTCGAAATTAAATGCACCGTTAGACGGGGCGTTCTCGTATAAAAGTCGCTCCTGAGACTAAACCAAACAAGTGCCCGCAATGAAACTTTGTACACAGATGCTCTGTAAGCTGAACTTTAATGTACCAACGTCAAATAGGTGGTGTCGGCCGTCAGAGGTCCTATCGTCAAAATTAAATGCACCGTTAGACGGGCGTTCTCGTATAAAAGTCACTCCTGAGACTTAACCAAACAAGTGCCCGCAATGAAACTTTGTACACAGATGCTCTGTAAGCTGAACTTTAATATACCAACGTCAAATAGGTGGTGTCGGCCGTCAGAGGTCCTATCGTCAAAATTAAATGCACGGTTAGACGGGCGTTCTCGTATAAAAGTCACTCCTGAGACTAAACCAAACAAGTGCCCGCAATGAAACTTTGTACACAGATGCTCTGTAAGCTGAACTTTAATATACCAACGTCAAAAAGGTGGTGTCGGCCGTCAGAGGTCCTATCGTCAAAATTAAATGCACCGTTAGACGGGGCGTTCTCGTATAAAAGTCGCTCCTGAGACTAAACCAAACAAGTGCCCGCAATGAAACTTTGTACACAGATGCTCTGTAAGCTGAACTTTAATATACCAACGTCAAATAGGTGGTGTCGGCCGTCAGAGGTCCTATCGTCAAAATTAAATGCACGGTTAGACGGGCGTTCTCGTATAAAAGTCACTCCTGAGACTTAACCAAACAAGTGCCCGCAATGAAACTTTGTACACAGATGCTCTGTAAGCTGAACTTTAATATACCAACGTCAAAAAGGTGGTGTCGGCCGTCAGAGGTCCTATCGTCGAAATTAAATGCACCGTTAGACGGGGCGTTCTCGTATAAAAGTCGCTCCTGAGACTAAACCAAACAAGTGCCCGCAATGAAACTTTGTACACAGATGCTCTGTAAGCTGAACTTTAATATACCAACGTCAAATAGGTGGTGTCGGCCGTCAGAGGTCCTATCGTCAAAATTAAATGCACGGTTAGACGGGCGTTCTCGTATAAAAGTCACTCCTGAGACTAAACCAAACAAGTGCCCGCAATGAAACTTTGTACACAGATGCTCTGTAAGCTGAACTTTAATATACCAACGTCAAATAGGTGGTGTCGGCCGTCAGAGGTCCTATCGTCAAAATTAAATGCACGGTTAGACGGGCGTTCTCGTATAAAAGTCACTCCTGAGACTAAACCAAACAAGTGCCCGCAATGAAACTTTGTACACAGATGCTCTGTAAGCTGAACTTTAATATACCAACGTCAAAAAGGTGGTGTCGGCCGTCAGAGGTCCTATCGTCAAAATTAAATGCACCGTTAGACGGGGCGTTCTCGTATAAAAGTCGCTCCTGAGACTAAACCAAACAAGTGCCCGCAATGAAACTTTGTACACAGATGCTCTGTAAGCTGAACTTTAATATACCAACGTCAAATAGGTGGTGTCGGCCGTCAGAGGTCCTATCGTCAAAATTAAATGCACGGTTAGACGGGCGTTCTCGTATAAAAGTCACTCCTGAGACTTAACCAAACAAGTGCCCGCAATGAAACTTTGTACACAGATGCTCTGTAAGCTGAACTTTAATATACCAACGTCAAAAAGGTGGTGTCGGCCGTCAGAGGTCCTATCGTCGAAATTAAATGCACCGTTAGACGGGGCGTTCTCGTATAAAAGTCGCTCCTGAGACTAAACCAAACAAGTGCCCGCAATGAAACTTTGTACACAGATGCTCTGTAAGCTGAACTTTAATATACCAACGTCAAATAGGTGGTGTCGGCCGTCAGAGGTCCTATCGTCAAAATTAAATGCACGGTTAGACGGGCGTTCTCGTATAAAAGTCACTCCTGAGACTTAACCAAACAAGTGCCCGCAATGAAACTTTGTACACAGATGCTCTGTAAGCTGAACTTTAATATACCAACGTCAAAAAGGTGGTGTCGGCCGTCAGAGGTCCTATCGTCAAAATTAAATGCACGGTTAGACGGGGCGTTCTCGTATAAAAGTCGCTCCTGAGACTAAACCAAACAAGTGCCCGCAATGAAACTTTGTACACAGATGCTCTGTAAGCTGAACTTTAATATACCAACGTCAAAAAGGTGGTGTCGGCCGTCAGAGGTCCTATCGTCGAAAATTAAATGCACGGTTAGACGGGGCGTTCTCGTATAAAAGTCGCTCCTGAGACTAAACCAAACAAGTGCCCGCAATGAAACTTTGTACACAGATGCTCTGTAAGCTGAACTTTAATATACCAACGTCAAATAGGTGGTGTCGGCCGTCAGAGGTCCTATCGTCAAAATTAAATGCACGGTTAGACGGGCGTTCTCGTATAAAAGTCACTCCTGAGACTTAAACCAAACAAGTGCCCGCAATGAAACTTTGTACACAGATGCTCTGTAAGCTGAACTTTAATATACCAACGTCAAATAGGTGGTGTCGGCCGTCAGAGGTCCTATCGTCAAAATTAAATGCACGGTTAGACGGGGCGTTCTCGTATAAAAGTCACTCCTGAGACTAAACCAAACAAGTGCCCGCAATGAAACTTTGTACACAGATGCTCTGTAAGCTGAACTTTAATATACCAACGTCAAATAGGTGGTGTCGGCCGTCAGAGGTCCTATCGTCAAAATTAAATGCACGGTTAGACGGGCGTTCTCGTATAAAAGTCACTCCTGAGACTTAAACCAAACAAGTGCCCGCAATGAAACTTTGTACACAGATGCTCTGTAAGCTGAACTTTAATATACCAACGTCAAATAGGTGGTGTCGGCCGTCAGAGGTCCTATCGTCAAAATTAAATGCACGGTTAGACGGGCGTTCTCGTATAAAAGTCGCTCCTGAGACTAAACCAAACAAGTGCCCGCAATGAAACTTTGTACACAGATGCTCTGTAAGCTGAACTTTAATATACCAACGTCAAATAGGTGGTGTCGGCCGTCAGAGGTCCTATCGTCAAAATTAAATGCACGGTTAGACGGGCGTTCTCGTATAAAAGTCACTCCTGAGACTTAACCAAACAAGTGCCCGCAATGAAACTTTGTACACAGATGCTCTGTAAGCTGAACTTTAATATACCAACGTCAAAAAGGTGGTGTCGGCCGTCAGAGGTCCTATCGTCGAAATTAAATGCACCGTTAGACGGGGCGTTCTCGTATAAAAGTCGCTCCTGAGACTAAACCAAACAAGTGCCCGCAATGAAACTTTGTACACAGATGCTCTGTAAGCTGAACTTTAATATACCAACGTCAAATAGGTGGTGTCGGCCGTCAGAGGTCCTATCGTCAAAATTAAATGCACGGTTAGACGGGCGTTCTCGTATAAAAGTCACTCCTGAGACTTAACCAAACAAGTGCCCGCAATGAAACTTTGTACACAGATGCTCTGTAAGCTGAACTTTAATATACCAACGTCAAAAAGGTGGTGTCGGCCGTCAGAGGTCCTATCGTCGAAATTAAATGCACCGTTAGACGGGGCGTTCTCGTATAAAAGTCGCTCCTGAGACTAAACCAAACAAGTGCCCGCAATGAAACTTTGTACACAGATGCTCTGTAAGCTGAACTTTAATATACCAACGTCAAATAGGTGGTGTCGGCCGTCAGAGGTCCTATCGTCAAAATTAAATGCACGGTTAGACGGGCGTTCTCGTATAAAAGTCACTCCTGAGACTTAACCAAACAAGTGCCCGCAATGAAACTTTGTACACAGATGCTCTGTAAGCTGAACTTTAATATACCAACGTCAAAAAGGTGGTGTCGGCCGTCAGAGGTCCTATCGTCGAAATTAAATGCACCGTTAGACGGGGCGTTCTCGTATAAAAGTCGCTCCTGAGACTAAACCAAACAAGTGCCCGCAATGAAACTTTGTACACAGATGCTCTGTAAGCTGAACTTTAATATACCAACGTCAAATAGGTGGTGTCGGCCGTCAGAGGTCCTATCGTCAAAATTAAATGCACGGTTAGACGGGCGTTCTCGTATAAAAGTCACTCCTGAGACTTAACCAAACAAGTGCCCGCAATGAAACTTTGTACACAGATGCTCTGTAAGCTGAACTTTAATATACCAACGTCAAAAAGGTGGTGTCGGCCGTCAGAGGTCCTATCGTCAAAATTAAATGCACGGTTAGACGGGCGTTCTCGTATAAAAGTCACTCCTGAGACTAAACCAAACAAGTGCCCGCAATGAAACTTTGTACACAGATGCTCTATAAGCTGAACTTTAATATACCAACGTCAAATAGGTGGTGTCGGCCGTCAGAGGTCCTATCGTCAAAATTAAATGCACGGTTAGACGGGCGTTCTCGTATAAAAGTCACTCCTGAGACTTAACCAAACAAGTGCCCGCAATGAAACTTTGTACACAGATGCTCTGTAAGCTGAACTTTAATATACCAACGTCAAAAAGGTGGTGTCGGCCGTCAGAGGTCCTATCGTCGAAATTAAATGCACCGTTAGACGGGGCGTTCTCGTATAAAAGTCGCTCCTGAGACTAAACCAAACAAGTGCCCGCAATGAAACTTTGTACACAGATGCTCTGTTAGCTGAACTTTAATATACCAACGTCAAATAGGTGGTGTCGGCCGTCAGAGGTCCTATCGTCAAAATTAAATGCACGGTTAGACGGGCGTTCTCGTATAAAAGTCACTCCTGAGACTTAACCAAACAAGTGCCCGCAATGAAACTTTGTACACAGATGCTCTGTAAGCTGAACTTTAATATACCAACGTCAAAAAGGTGGTGTCGGCCGTCAGAGGTCCTATCGTCGAAATTAAATGCACCGTTAGACGGGGCGTTCTCGTATAAAAGTCGCTCCTGAGACTAAACCAAACAAGTGCCCGCAATGAAACTTTGTACACAGATGCTCTGTAAGCTGAACTTTAATATACCAACGTCAAATAGGTGGTGTCGGCCGTCAGAGGTCCTATCGTCAAAATTAAATGCACGGTTAGACGGGCGTTCTCGTATAAAAGTCACTCCTGAGACTTAACCAAACAAGTGCCCGCAATGAAACTTTGTACACAGATGCTCTGTAAGCTGAACTTTAATATACCAACGTCAAAAAGGTGGTGTCGGCCGTCAGAGGTCCTATCGTCAAAATTAAATGCACGGTTAGACGGGCGTTCTCGTATAAAAGTCACTCCTGAGACTAAACCAAACAAGTGCCCGCAATGAAACTTTGTACACAGATGCTCTATAAGCTGAACTTTAATATACCAACGTCAAATAGGTGGTGTCGGCCGTCAGAGGTCCTATCGTCAAAATTAAATGCACGGTTAGACGGGCGTTCTCGTATAAAAGTCACTCCTGAGACTTAACCAAACAAGTGCCCGCAATGAAACTTTGTACACAGATGCTCTGTAAGCTGAACTTTAATATACCAACGTCAAAAAGGTGGTGTCGGCCGTCAGAGGTCCTAACGTCTAAATTAAATGCACCGTTAGACGGGGCGTTCTCGTATAAAAGTCGCTCCTGAGACTAAACCAAACAAGTGCCCGCAATGAAACTTTGTACACAGATGCTCTGTAAGCTGAACTTTAATATACCAACGTCAAATAGGTGGTGTCGGCCGTCAGAGGTCCTATCGTCAAAATTAAATGCACGGTTAGACGGGCGTTCTCGTATAAAAGTCACTCCTGAGACTAAACCAAACAAGTGCCCGCAATGAAACTTTGTACACAGATGCTCTGTAAGCTGAAATTTAATATACCAACGTCAAATAGGTGGTGTCGGCCGTCACAGGTCCTATCATCAAAAATTAAATGCTCGGTTAGACGGGCGTTCTCGTATAAAAGTCACTCCTGAGACTTAACCAAACAAGTGCCCGCAATGAAACTTTGTACACAGATGCTCTGTAAGCTGAAATTTAATATACCAACGTCAAAAAGGTGGTGTCGGCCGTCAGAGGTCCTATCGTCGAAATTAAATGCACCGTTAGACGGGGCGTTCTCGTATATAAGTCGCTCCTGAGACTAAACCAAACAAGTGCCCGCAATGAAACTTTGTACACAGATGCTCTGTAAGCTGAACTTTAATATACCAACGTCAAATAGGTGGTGTCGGCCGTCAGAGGTCCTATCGTCAAAATTAAATGCACGGTTAGACGGGCGTTCTCGTATAAAAGTCACTCCTGAGACTTAACCAAACAAGTGCCCGCAATGAAACTTTGTACACAGATGCTCTGTAAGCTGAACTTTAATATACCAACGTCAAAAAGGTGGTGTCGGCCGTCAGAGGTCCTATCGTCAAAATTAAATGCACGGTTAGACGGGCGTTCTCGTATAAAAGTCACTCCTGAGACTAAACCAAACAAGTGCCCGCAATGAAACTTTGTACACAGATGCTCTGTAAGCTGAACTTTAATATACCAACGTCAAAAAGGTGGTGTCGGCCGTCAGAGGTCTATCGTCTAAATTAAATGCACCGTTAGACAGATGTTCTCGTATAAAAGTATTAGATTTTCAAGTATCAAGGTTATATAAACTAGATTAGTATATATACTGCAAAATGTTCAAACGTCGTATGGAATTTGGTACTCCAAAGTTTCATTATTTTTAAAACATGAAAAATTAAAAGCATTATAAAAAGTGATAGCTTGAAATTCTAGCATGCGGAAGTATTTTAGAAGTTATAACATAAATATTACTGCTTCTCTTTTGCGCACTTTTTTAAATGACGTTGTCCTTTTATATCCATGAAAATAATAAGTAAAATTTGTAGGCTAATTAACAATATATTTTTTCTAAGCTCACATATATTTCAAAAAACAATTTATTTTATATTTCATTTATTATTTTTATTCTGTTTACTTCTGTTTTTATCTGCAACAATTTATTTTTAAATGTGTCATCAATTATTTTACTATTGTAAAGTTTTGAACTATTGTTTTTTGTAATCACTGAATTTATTCAGGGTATGTGAATCTTATTTAGAGTTATTATATCGCATGGTTGTATTGTATTTAAATGTCGTGTAATTTAGGACATTAGGGTTTCCCTGATTTTTTTCTAATTTTTCAGAGTCAGATGTGGTTGAGGCTTGAGAAATTTATGTTATTGCTGACACCTGGTAGGTATGAGCAGATGTTATAATATGGAAGAAAAGCTATTGTGTAGACTTATCTCTTTACCCAATACCCCTCACGGAATTTCTGAGAATAGTTTTATAACCCTTACACGTAATTTCCTTAGACACATTCAGAAGGGACACGCAAACTCGAGACCGGTTGCCATAAACCTATTGTCTGGTAATGACACCATTTCGAGGAAGGAACCACCTCACCCGAGCCTTTACCTGAGACTACCTCACTGTTAATTCTGTTGTAGTTAAAATATTTGTTGCATTCCATTATTTGAACGTTGATTAATTTGAACTGTAAAAATCATGCAATGCTAACAAACATCTTTGTACAACTTATACATGAAATTAACAAATCGATTACATGGAATAGTAGGCTAATCACGCCAAACATTCTACGTAACAATATACCATATATGACGCCAGGGACTCGCTTATTGGAGAAAGAAAACGTATTATAAGTTTTTAATATTAAAGCTCGTATGCATTAAACAGAGGTAAACATCAATTTAATACTAACAAATGACCATTATAATTTTCAAAATAGACAAATAGAACGAATAACATGATAATGATGCATTGACTTAAGAGAAAAAATCCTTCTAGAAGTTCTATATTTTTAGAATTGATAATATAATTAAATGGCGGTACCATTACATCAACTCATAGAAATAGTAATACCATTGAAGCATTCATTTCATATTGACTATGTTTAATAAGTCATAAATTGCAAACCTAAAACATGTGGTTTTAACGCACAAACCTCGGAAATTGTTTGCTGCTTAAAATACAAAGTATGACCTCAATATTGGCTTTATATTATAATATGCGTCAGATACGTTTGATAACATACTGTATCGTTGAACTTAATATTTTAGTGCGGAAATATCAAAATACACGTTATTGGCATAAGAATGTATATTTAGAATCTCCTTAAAAATCGAATGGAAAACTACAAATCTGTTTCTGTATACAAAACGTAACACGCGTACGTTCTTACTGTAATTTACTGGAGATTATATAACAACTCCAGATATCTTAACTACACTGAGGGCAGTTTCCCACTGGGGCATCAAAGAGTAGAGGAAAGGTTTATTTTTTACTCATAAATTTAATGTTAATGCCAATTTAAACGTGTTTTAGTTTCCATACGATTCTAAACGTTTAGTAGTGTAAAAGACCCAACACTGATATTGCAAATATAAAAATAGGGTCGTTGAGATAACGATTCGTAGAGTAAAAGAGCTGCCCCCCAAATAAAAGATCCTTCTGAGACTAAACTAAACAAATGCCCGCAATGAAACTTTGTACATAGATCCTGAATTTTAATGTACAAAATGTATTTGTTAATTATTTGAATAGCGCTCTTTTTATAAAATCACAGTATACAAGGTGATTCAAAACTAAACGGCAATCTCTCGGGAGCTTATTCTATAGCTAAAAACAAGTAAAAAAAGTTCATATAACCATATGCCCGGAAACGCTTCGTTAGCGAGTTACGCCTAGCGAAAGATTTCGCCCGGATTTCAGAACCCTTGGTGAAGTCAGGCCGTATAAAAATGGTAAAGGTAGTTACAAAGATACAAATACGATTGTTTTTTATGTTTTTATATCTGACAAATTTATTAAAATTCGTCCCAGAGCTGTAAATGCAATACTTTCAGAGATATCTTACGTAAAACACAAGAATTGGTGCAAAGAAATAACACATTTTTGTGTTTAACGTAAGATTACTTCCATAAATGTTAAATAAAGGTCATTTTTTTTCTTAAACAGATTTGTAGAACATTTAATTCTGAAAAGATTCATGTGAATTACTTAGGAAAAAAATTAATAATAGGTATTGAAATTTAGCTTTATTTAAAAATAAAACAGACGCACAAAAATGCATATTCTTATCTGCATAGAATATTAACTAATGTTTAGGTTGTGAGTAACAGCTGATCATTTATTCTAGACTGAACATTAACATAAAATGTATTTACCTTTATAAAACTGTAATAATCACCTATAATAGTTGCTCAAAGTGTCCTCCGTTGTTAGCAATGCACGTTTTCGCACGACGAATCCACTCTTTTCTAGCGCGTTTCATAACGTTTGGAGCATTCTTGATAGTTTCTGCCGCCTCTGTAATGCGATTACGTAACTCCTCTATGGTGTTAATCCGTTTTGAATAAACAATTGACTTCATCCAACCCCATAAGAAAATGTCTGCTGGCGCGAGGTCAGGAGAACGTGGTGGCCATTTTACTGGTCCATTTCGACCAATCCATTGTCTACCGTATGTATCATTTAAATAGTTTTTCACATCATTAGAAAAATGTGGAGGTGCTCCGTCGTGCATAAACCATGCATTTATTCTGTTTTGAACAGGAATATCTTCCAAGAGGGTAGGCAGGTTTGTTCTTAAAAAATGTAAGTACGCTACTCCATTAAGTCGATTAGGGAGGAAAAATGGACCAATCAAATTATCACCCAGAACACCAAGCCATACATTGACTGAAAATTTATGTTGAAAATGCCTCGTCGCAGTTTCATGTGGGTTGTCGTACGCCCAAGTATGGGTATTACGAAAATTTACAATTCCATTTCTAGTAAAACAGGATTCATCAGTAACGAGAATACGCCGAAGAAAATACTGATGTCGTAAACAATTTCTTCCTAACCAGCGGCAGAACATCTTCCGTTTATTAAGATCTTGCGGTAATAAGTCTTGAACACGTGTTATATGGAATGGGTACAACTGTGCTTCATGAAGTGTCCGCCATACGCTTGACTGGCAAATATTTAACTGACGTGATAATCGTCTGGTGCTTGTGGTTGGTGATAATTCTACAGCATTTATTATTGCTTGTTCATTATTATAGTTCCTTGCGCTACGTTGACGACCAATATCTATTCGCTTCGGTTTAAAGCTACCAGTTTCTCTAAGTCGTCTCTCCACAGCTTCAAATGTTTTGCGATCAGGTGTTCTTCAATGTGGAAAAGTATCACGATATTCCTGAACTGCAGCTAAACCATTCTTGTTAACTTTGCCGTAAATCAGTATCATGTCCGTATACTCTTCAAACGAATACATACCATTTACATTATCTGCCATTATTTACTAAGATAATTACATACACTTTTATAAAAATATTTAATAAAATATTTTAAAAATAAATATTTAATAAAATATTTTATACACTTGTATAAAATATTTCCAAATAATCACAGGATCTCACAAAATACAATCTTCACACGCCACAATACAAAAACCTCCATAAAGGTTATTCAAATATTACTTCATGAACTTAATTGTTGATCAGCTGATATTGCCAACCTTTGCAAAGAAAATATGACGATAAAAAGTGTTGAATAAATGATCAGTTGTTACTCACAACCTAAACATTAGTTAATGTTATTCTATGCAGATAAGAATATGCATTTTTGTGCGTCTGTTTTATTTTTAAATAAAGCTAAATTTCAATACCTATTATTAATTTTTTTCCTAAGTAATTCACATGAATCTTTTCAGAATTAAATGTTCTACAAATCTGTTTAAGAAAAAAATGACCTTTATTTAACATTTATGGAAGTAATCTTACGTTAAACACAAAAATGTGTTATTTCTTTGCACCAATTCTTGTGTTTTACGTAAGATATCTCTGAAAGTATTGCATTTACAGCTCTGGGACGAATTTTAATAAATTTGTCAGATATAAAAACATAAAAAACCATCGTATTTGTATCTTTGTAACTACCTTTACCATTTTTATACGGCCTGACTTCACCAAGGGTTCTGAAATCCGGGCGAAATCTTTCGCTAGGCGTAACTCGCTAACGAAGCGTTTCCGGGCATATGGTTATATGAACTTTTTTACTTGTTTTTAGCTATAGAATAAGCTCCCGAGAGATTGCCGTTTAGTTTTGAATCACCCTGTAGATCTTTTTTAAACTTGTAGTTTAAGTAACGTCCTGGAAGACATTGAGAGGAAAATGCCTAGTTCTGATTTTGCATTCCTTGCTTGTGTATGGTAGGTAGCGATGTCCTTGCTTCTACTAGGCAAAGTGAATATTGGGATTTGCCAATAGAATCATAAATTCTATTCAAAATTGCTGGCACAAGGGCGGCACACGGGCGGCGCCCTTTGAACCCCGGAGAAAGTTGGACCTCACACTTTGCTGAAAACCCTACAGTAGTCTAGGACCATCTTCCTTCTGTTCCCCGTTGTAAATCTCCAATATGTCAAATAAATATAAAAACGATGCCTGAGGGATGTTTGGCACCATTCTTGGATTGGCTGTGATCTGTGAACGTTGTTTGCATTAGTGCAAAGTTCAACACACGGAGTGCTACTTGATCTTCTGTATCCTGTTATCTGAGGTAATTAATTTTAAAATTTTAAAACATATTATAAACTTTACCTGGTATGGATAAATTGGTATTAATATTTTATACTTATCACTCGCGATTAAATTTTTAATGATACATAATTATGACGTAATAGATAAAGTCTATCATTTCGTACTAATAGTGAAATCGAAATTATGTATATCATCCATCTGAAAACAACAGATGTAGGCTTCAATTGATTATTTTATTTATCAAATAGCAACAAGTTTGAATTTTAACATAAACATTCCGTACTTTACAAATAACGGAAAATATAATAAGAGATTTATACTTAACAGTTAATTTCAAAACTCAGTGGTTACACGTAATCTAACACAACTTTTTTTAGTTTAAACCTTTCTACAGAAAAATTATTTTGTTCATACCAGTTACAAAACATGGTTTAATTTTGTAATACGATTTTCTAGACAAAACATTACCTGTAATGAACATAAATTAAATTATTACACGACGATATTGGTTCTTACCATGCCTATCTGTACACAGCAAGGAAGATATTAAATTAATATATTCTGGACCCGATCCAATTTCTTTCATTGTACAGACATTCATATCGCCTATTATTAAAGTAGGATTTATTGATGCATTTAAAATATTTTCAAAGTCATATTTAAACTGAGCATTACGGTATTATATTATTTTTTTGTGCACGTGTTTTTATAAATATGACAATTAAAACATAAATACATGCGCGGATTTAAGAACAGTGAATACAGAGGCCAGTCTTTTACAAACAAATTTATTTATTTGCTGTGCATTAATATCTGACCTTATAGTGCTAACCACCATCTATCATATCCAAAATAAAAGTAGTTTATTATAAGTTACGGTGACTTAACTGTGATTCAATTTGAAATTTATTTAAGTATTATTATGGAATTAAAATAATTTAGTAAAATGGAACTATTGAATTTAAAACATTTATTAAGTAATCGTTTAAAAATAATCAATGCACATGTATTTACGCTTACAACTTAAACACATTATCCTCCTTACTGGCCGAAGATACATGTTTCGATATTTTTTCAGGATTTGTCAGTTATACTAAATCCTGTTGGTTGATAAATCTGCTACTTTGTCATGGCTTTGTTGCGTGGTGTCGCTACTACCATTATGGAATATAATAGCAGAGACAAGGTAGGCCTGCATTAACTTTAACAAAGGTTTCATAGTTGTGTAAATTTTGTATAATGTGTAGTATTTAAAAAATGACTTTTTAAATGATGCTATTGAGATAAAAAGAGGTTTGAAGACTGGCCTGTATAGTCCTGGACAATAGATAAATCACTAAGACCAAATGAAGGAGGCGATATAAGTAAAATATATACTTTTTCATATTTCTGTTATAAACTTATCCTAATCTTCTAAATGAGCAGTTTTTGCTTATTTTCAAAACAAGTTATATGATGCGACCATTGTAATATGTAATCAATAATGCGTATTATGTTATAATAATAATAAAATAAGTAATATTTATTTTAGGAGGTGTTTGAAAGAGTTAAGGTTATAGGGGACGGTCATTGTTTATTTCGGGCAATGAGTATGGCGTTGTGGGGTACACAACATCGGCACGCGGAAGTTAGGACGAGCATAGTGAACCACGTAGTAACAAACTGGCAGCATTACTATGAGAGAATACAATATACGCTCGGAGAAGAATTTAACTCTCCTCTAAAATATGCAAACCTAATGGGAAATGTACAGAAGCGAATATATGGATCGGAATTTGAAATTACAGTTTTTTTGCGAGGTTTACAAGAGAAATGCAACTGTATACAGAGAAAGAGATGTTAAACAAAGGATTTGTGGGAAAGATACTATCTTTAAGGTTGCTAATTTTAATATCAATCAAGTGTATACAACATATGATTTTGTATTTCAAGGAATAGAAAAAGGTCACGAGTCAGAAGGCCATTATGATCTACTAATAAAAAGAGATTTATTTGAGTTGGAAGTCTCCGATGAACCCCACAAATCTAACACCAGACATGATACTACCATTCATAAAAGTGGCATCGCAGAAAACAGTTACATTTCGTCTGATCAACCTAAAAATGTAGAAAAAACCCCATTACAGAGTCTGCAATTGAAAGAGAAATCGATGACTAGTTCAACATATCCTGATGTGTTAGAGAAATTGATTGCGTTTTTAAACAAGAAAGGATGCTGTAACCAAAAATTAAAAAAACGTAGTAAGGAAAGACACGCATTATTCAAAGAGGCTGCTTTGTTGATATTTGGGGACTGCAGTAACAAACACATGTTATTGCTTAATAAATTGTATGAAAAAAACTTTTCAAAATTCATAACAAAAGTTACAGCAGAAAAAGACATCCAACAATCTCCTCGGAACAAAGTAAACGAGAAGTATGAGGAATTACTAAACAGTGTTTTGAACACGCTCGGTGATGAAGTAACAAAAGAAGAACTAATGGAAAAGGAAAAGATCGTTTATCATAAAGTGTACAATCACTATTGTCAGAAGGTAGGATGGAAAGGGAGTAATAAAAATAATGCAAGAAAATTCAAGCATGTTTGGAATAAGTTTCTAACACAATTACCTGAGTCAGATATTGGAATAAAGCAAATAACAGGCAAAGGAGAAAACATTCGCTGATAGATTAAAAGACAGCAGAGGCTGTGTGAAATCATTGACTTATTGCAAATCACCAAGCCACCAGGACTTACAAACATCAACAAAAACAGAAATCTTTATTAACAATACAATTCATAGCACTGTTATTTTGTGGGAAAATGAGTGTAAAAAAGATCAGAGATTTGAACATTTAGTCAAAGAGTTTATTAGCTGTCATCGTAGGGTCGGTGGAGTGTGTACGTGGACAGATTTTGATGACATGTATAAATATAAAGAAAATCTAAAACAAATCAGATCTATCAAAAAACCCGTAATTCTAGTTTTTAAAAAGTGCTTGTATAAGTTTTGCGACAATGAAATGATCATACACTTAAGTACAGTTGGGGACGAATTAAAAATTGAAATAAGAGAATCAGAAAGAGGTAGTGACAACTACGACATCTGTGGACATTACCAGTATTATGACGATAAAAAATACCCTTTTGATAGAATGGACGAAATTTTATATCGAGATAGAATATGGATGTCAGTATTCGATAGTTCAAAAGATGTTTACAGTGAATATGTCACCAATGAGACTGACAATATGAATAAGGAAATATTACATCAAAAAGGAAAAATTAATGTATCGGCTAATTGTTCAAACAATGAGGAATACCTAAAAAAAAATATTGAAAATATTGCAGAAAAATCAGGAAAATCGTACATAGCAGTACCTAAAAGGAAACATTCCTTGTCGTGCTCTAATAAATTTGCAGTTGAAGAAAAAAAGAGTTACTGGTCACATAGACGACGTAATGGTTAACGGTGTATTTGATACAGCCACATTTAGAATTTGGCTCCGAAATGCTGTAATAAAACAAGCAAATATCAGTTGCAGGTTAATATTTACAAATAGTAGACTAAGACATAATGAAAATTTAAAATATGTAACATATGCAAGGTGTGGCTCAAGCGCAGCTGGAAAATGTAAAGAGTTTAAATTTGAAGTTGAAATAACTGATATTGTTGATGTAAGAATAACGAGCAGCGGTACGTCTGTCCCGATTCATACTGGAAAGAAAAGGTCTTACCAACTGAGGGGAGGAGAACGTAAAATATACAAAAAGAAGTTGTTACTAGATCAAGCAAAAAAACGGTACAGAATGAAGATATGAAACATATAAATATAGATGCTGCTATTGATCTTAATATGCAGTCTGTCAGAACATTAATGACGCTGAGAAAATGTCGATCAGAAGCGTTCAAAGAAGATGACTTGCACTCAAACGACTTGTTAGACCTAATTTTACTGGCAAAAACCGAATCAGTTTCATCCACTGAGGAGGAGAAATATATAAGAAAGGTAGTAGCCTCACCCTTCCAGGTATATATGTTTACAGGTCTGCAAAGAAAGGTAATCGCAAGTAAAAACGTGCCAGCTGGTTATTTTTGATGCAACAGGCTCGGTTGCAAGACAAGTGGTCTTATCTAATAACAAACCTATTTTGTATTATGCATTGGTTGTTAATGTTAATGGTGAAATTTTACCTGTCATAGAAATGTTGTCTGAGGTACATGACATAAGCGCCCTAGCTGATTTATTTACAACTTATAAGTATTTCTGCTTGAAATCAAGTAAAACAACATTGGCCACTTATTAAACGTATTGTTTGTGATTGGAGTTGGGCTATGATGATAGGAATTGTTATATCTTGGAACTCGATGGATTTGTTGCAATATCTCCGTATGTGCTACAACATCGTAACGGACAGGAGTGACCCGCAGCAGTATAGAGCTAAAATAACAATACACGCATGCTGTGCACATTTCATGAAAATGGTTAGTGACAGGCTCTCAAAAGAAAATATTTTAAATAAGAGAGTGAAGGAAATGATACTGAAAGTGATGATGATACTCAACCACGGTATAGCAAAAATATTAGGTCCCGCCCAACGCAAAGAAAAGTGCTTAACGGTTTGGTGGTGGATTGAGTAGCTGCCAATATCGTTATGCACAGTATATTG
The DNA here is from genome assembly GCF_021130785.1 of Homalodisca vitripennis. NCBI lineage: Eukaryota > Metazoa > Arthropoda > Insecta > Hemiptera > Cicadellidae > Homalodisca > Homalodisca vitripennis. The sequence goes on along the minus strand of NW_025780456.1, from coordinate 17,310 downwards.
ATAGACAGAAGCCAAGGAAAGAAAGCAATTTTATTAATTTGTATATAGAATTAGCATCAACCACGGTATAGCAAAAATATTAGGTCCCGCCCAACGCAAAGAAAAGTGCTTAACGGTTTGGTGGTGGATTGAGCAGCTGCCAATATCGTTATGCACAGTATATTGATAGACAGAAGCCAAGGAAAGAAAGCAATTTTATTAATTTGTATATAGAATTAGCATCAACCACGGTATAGCAAAAATATTAGGTCCCGCCCAACGCAAAGAAAAGTGCTTAACGGTTTGGTGGTGGATTGAGTAGCTGCCAATATCGTTATGCACAGTATATTGATAGACAGAAGCCAAGGAAAGAAAGCAATTTTATTAATTTGTATATAGAATTAGCATCAACCACGGTATAGCAAAAATATTAGGTCCCGCCAAACGCAAAGAAAAGTGCTTAACGGTTTGGTGGTGAATTGAGTAGCTGCCAATATCGTTATGCACAGTATATTGATAGACAGAAGCCAAGGAAAGAAAGCAATTTTATTAACCTGCATGTAGAATTAGCATCAACCACGGTATAGCAAAAATATTAGGTCCCGCCCAACGCAAAGAAAAGTGCTTAACGGTTTGGTGGTGGATTGAGTAGCTGCCAATATCGTTATGCACAGTATATTGATAGACAGAAGCCAAGGAAAGAAAGCAATTTTATTAATTTGTATATAGAATTAGCATCAACCACGGTATAGCAAAAAATATTAGGTCCCGCCCAACGCAAAGAAAAGTGCTTAACGGTTTGGTGGAGGATTGAGTAGCTGCCAATATCGTTATGCCCAGTATATTGATAGACAGAAGCCAATGAATTGAAGAGATCCAAATAGAACTTGCAACAACCACTGTTTGAAAAAGTTATTAGGTCCCACAAAAATAATGAGATGTTTCCTGAAGTTGTTTGTAGTGAAACTAGTAGCTACCATTAGTTTTATATTAATTGTAATTATTATAAAGAACCCTAACCCTACAACTAACTACCTCATGCGCCATACTTAACCCCGAAATATACTATACTCTACTTCCACCACCTCATCTCTTTCGAAAAGAATCCTTCTACAACCAGAACCTGCTTAGACGATGGTAATGACCACACGAAGGACGTGTCGCTGTCGTGAGCAACATGTTCTCCTCTTCCTGACAAGATGATTTACTGAAGTGGTAAAGGGATACAATTGTCCCTCAGATTGATATTTAGATTAAACGTATATTTAGATTGTTTATAAGAATACTCTTTACAGGTGAAGTAAAACATTAATAACAAAAAGTAATTTTTAGAAATTGTAAATGTTTTACAGCCGTATTTTTCTTCATTATTATTGTATGGGAATTGTGTCATAACTGACAGAGCGCAGTGAATACATACATACGGTCCTTCTTATCCCATACATGTGTTAGCGTAAATATTTCCATCCACGAATAATTTAATTGTTTTGCTTAAATCATGGCCTGTAAATTCATTCCCATAATATATCATACATGTATATAGACATTTCAGTAACAGTTTCTGCTATTGATGTCCGTAAAATAGGTCCATAGTTGCATGGCAGAGTAAATTTTGTTGGTGTTGGGTATTTGTAATATAAATTTAAAAAACTCGTACATAGCATATGCTTTAAGAAATTGTAATAACATATTTGTTGGTATTATCTTTTAAGTTTGTACCCGTTGAGTTCCAGAGTCTAGAGAAGGAAGAAGAAAAAAGAAGAAAGTGGTGTTTTTTTAGTGGGTATGCCATCAGAATACTATCTGGTGGAGAGCCCCACACTTGTTCGCTTGGTTACGGTAAGACCAAGCGTTCGTGCAGCAATGCATTTTTTCACCACTTAAAAAAAAAAAAAAAAAAAAAAAAAAAAAAACATGGTTTGTGTCATATTAATTTTACTCTTTGTTATAGCTCTCATTTTTTTAAAATTTCCTGACTACATGGAAAAGAAGTACGAGTATTGTCTAATAAAAAGGTAATGTATTACTTATATAACTAATAAGTACAAAACACAAACAACTTCAATTTCGTTGGTATATTAAAGTTCAGCTTACAGAGCATCTGTGTACAAAGTTTCATTGCGGGCACTTGTTTGGTTAAGTCTCAGGAGTGACTTTTATACGAGAACGCCCCGTCTAACCGTGCATTTAATTTTGACGATAGGACCTCTGACGGCCGACACCACCTATTTGACGTTGGTATATTAAAGTTCAGCTTACAGAGCATCTGTGTACAAAGTTTCATTGCGGGCACTTGTTTGGTTTAGTCTCAGGAGCGACTTTTATACGAGAACGCCCCGTCTAACGGTGCATTTAATTTCGACGATAGGACCTCTGACGGCCGACACCACCTTTTTGACGTTGGTATATTAAAGTTCAGCTTACAGAGCATCTGTGTACAAAGTTTCATTGCGGGCACTTGTTTGGTTAAGTCTCAGGAGTGACTTTTATACGAGAACGCCCCGTCTAACCGTGCATTTAATTTTGACGATAGGACCTCTGACGGCCGACACCACCTATTTGACGTTGGTATATTAAAGTTCAGCTAACAGAGCATCTGTGTACAAATTTCATTGCGGGCACTTGTTTGGTTTAGTCTCAGGAGCGACTTTTATACGAGAACGCCCCGTCTAACGGTGCATTTAATTTCGACGATAGGACCTCTGACGGCCGACACCACCTTTTTGACGTTGGTATATTAAAGTTCAGCTTACAGAGCATCTGTGTACAAAGTTTCATTGCGGGCACTTGTTTGGTTAAGTCTCAGGAGTGACTTTTATACGAGAACGCCCGTCTAACCGTGCATTTAATTTTGACGATAGGACCTCTGACGGCCGACACCACCTATTTGACGTTGGTATATTAAAGTTCAGCTAACAGAGCATCTGTGTACAAAGTTTCATTGCGGGCACTTGTTTGGTTTAGTCTCAGGAGCGACTTTTATACGAGAACGCCCCGTCTAACGGTGCATTTAATTTCGACGATAGGACCTCTGACGGCCGACACCACCTTTTTGACGTTGGTATATTAAAGTTCAGCTTACAGAGCATCTGTGTACAAAGTTTCATTGCGGGCACTTGTTTGGTTAAGTCTCAGGAGTGACTTTTATACGAGAACGCCCGTCTAACCGTGCATTTAATTTTGACGATAGGACCTCTGACGGCCGACACCACCTATTTGACGTTGGTATATTAAAGTTCAGCTTACAGAGCATCTGTGTACAAAGTTTCATTGCGGGCACTTGTTTGGTTTAGTCTCAGGAGCGACTTTTATACGAGAACGCCCCGTCTAACGGTGCATTTAATTTCGACGATAGGACCTCTGACGGCCGACACCACCTTTTTGACGTTGGTATATTAAAGTTCAGCTTACAGAGCATCTGTGTACAAAGTTTCATTGCGGGCACTTGTTTGGTTAAGTCTCAGGAGTGACTTTTATACGAGGAAAACGCCCGTCTAACCGTGCATTTAATTTTGACGATAGGACCTCTGACGGCCGACACCACCTATTTGACGTTGGTATATTAAAGTTCAGCTTACAGAGCATCTGTGTACAAAGTTTCATTGCGGGCACTTGTTTGGTTTAGTCTCAGGAGCGACTTTTATACGAGAACGCCCCGTCTAACGGTGCATTTAATTTCGACGATAGGACCTCTGACGGCCGACACCACCTTTTTGACGTTGGTATATTAAAGTTCAGCTTACAGAGCATCTGTGTACAAAGTTTCATTGCGGGCACTTGTTTGGTTAAGTCTCAGGAGTGACTTTTATACGAGAACGCCCGTCTAACCGTGCATTTAATTTTGACGATAGGACCTCTGACGGCCGACACCACCTATTTGACGTTGGTATATTAAAGTTCAGCTTACAGAGCATCTGTGTACAAAGTTTCATTGCGGGCACTTGTTTGGTTTAGTCTCAGGAGTGACTTTTATACGAGAACGCCCGTCTAACCGTGCATTTAATTTCGACGATAGGACCTCTGACGGCCGACACCACCTTTTTTGACGTTGGTATATTAAAGTTCAGCTTACAGAGCATCTGTGTACAAAGTTTCATTGCGGGCACTTGTTTGGTTAAGTCTCAGGAGTGACTTTTATACGAGAACGCCCCGTCTAACGGTGCATTTAATTTCGACGATAGGACCTCTGACGGCCGACACCACCTTTTTGACGTTGGTATATTAAAGTTCAGCTTACAGAGCATCTGTGTACAAAGTTTCATTGCGGGCACTTGTTTGGTTAAGTCTCAGGAGTGACTTTTATACGAGAACGCCCCGTCTAACCGTGCATTTAATTTTGACGATAGGACCTCTGACGGCCGACACCACCTATTTGACGTTGGTATATTAAAGTTCAGCTTACAGAGCATCTGTGTACAAAGTTTCATTGCGGGCACTTGTTTGGTTTAGTCTCAGGAGCGACTTTTATACGAGAACGCCCCGTCTAACGGTGCATTTAATTTTTGACGATAGGACCTCTGACGGCCGACACCACCTATTTGACGTTGGTATATTAAAGTTCAGCTTACAGAGCATCTGTGTACAAAGTTTCATTGCGGGCACTTGTTTGGTTTAGTCTCAGGAGCGACTTTTATACGAGAACGCCCGTCTAACCGTGCATTTAATTTTGACGATAGGACCTCTGACGGCCGACACCACCTATTTGACGTTGGTATATTAAAGTTCAGCTTACAGAGCATCTGTGTACAAAGTTTTCATTGCGGGCACTTGTTTGGTTTAGTCTCAGGAGCGACTTTTATACGAGAACGCCCCGTCTAACGGTGCATTTAATTTCGACGATAGGACCTCTGACGGCCGACACCACCTTTTTGACGTTGGTATATTAAAGTTCAGCTTACAGAGCATCTGTGTACAAAGTTTCATTGCGGGCACTTGTTTGGTTAAGTCTCAGGAGTGACTTTTATACGAGAACGCCCGTCTAACCGTGCATTTAATTTTGACGATAGGACCTCTGACGGCCGACACCACCTATTTGACGTTGGTATATTAAAGTTCAGCTTACAGAGCATCTGTGTACAAAGTTTCATTGCGGGCACTTGTTTGGTTTTAGTCTCAGGAGCGACTTTTATACGAGAACGCCCGTCTAACGGTGCATTTAATTTCGACGATAGGACCTCTGACGGCCGACACCACCTTTTTGACGTTGGTATATTAAAGTTCAGCTTACAGAGCATCTGTGTACAAAGTTTCATTGCGGGCACTTGTTTGGTTAAGTCTCAGGAGTGACTTTTATACGAGAACGCCCGTCTAACCGTGCATTTAATTTTGACGATAGGACCTCTGACGGCCGACACCACCTATTTGACGTTGGTATATTAAAGTTCAGCTTACAGAGCATCTGTGTACAAAGTTTCATTGCGGGCACTTGTTTGGTTTAGTCTCAGGAGCGACTTTTATACGAGAACGCCCCGTCTAACGGTGCATTTAATTTCGACGATAGGACCTCTGACGGCCGACACCACCTTTTTGACGTTGGTATATTAAAGTTCAGCTTACAGAGCATCTGTGTACAAAGTTTCATTGCGGGCAACTTGTTTGGTTTAAGTCTCAGGAGTGACTTTTATACGAGAACGCCCGTCTAACGGTGCATTTAATTTTGACGATAGGACCTCTGACGGCCGACACCACCTTTTTGACGTTGGTATATTAAAGTTTCAGCTTACAGAGCATCTGTGTACAAAGTTTCATTGCGGGCACTTGTTTGGTTAAGTCTCAGGAGCGACTTTTATACGAGAACGCCCCCGTCTAACGTGCATTTAATTTTGACGATAGGACCTCTGACGGCCGACACCACCTATTTGACGTTGGTATATTAAAGTTCAGCTTACAGAGCATCTGTGTACAAAGTTTCATTGCGGGGCACTTGTTTGGTTTAGTCTCAGGAGTGACTTTTATACGAGAACGCCCGTCTAACGGTGCATTTAATTTTGACGATAGGACCTCTGACGGCCGACACCACCTATTTGACGTTGGTATATTAAAGTTCAGCTTACAGAGCATCTGTGTACAAAGTTTCATTGCGGGCACTTGTTTGGTTAAGTCTCAGGAGTGACTTTTATACGAGAACGCCCCGTCTAACCGTGCATTTAATTTTGACGATAGGACCTCTGACGGCCGACACCACCTATTTGACGTTGGTATATTAAAGTTCAGCTTACAGAGCATCTGTGTACAAAGTTTCATTGCGGGCACTTGTTTGGTTTAGTCTCAGGAGCGACTTTTATACGAGAACGCCCGTCTAACCGGTGCATTTAATTTAGACGATAGGACCTCTGACGGCCGACACCACCTTTTTGACGTTGGTATATTAAAGTTCAGCTTACAGAGCATCTGTGTACAAAGTTTCATTGCGGGCACTTGTTTGGTTAAGTCTCAGGAGTGACTTTTATACGAGAACGCCCGTCTAACCGTGCATTTAATTTTGACGATAGGACCTCTGACGGCCGACACCACCTATTTGACGTTGGTATATTAAAGTTCAGCTTACAGAGCATCTGTGTACAAAGTTTCATTGCGGGCACTTGTTTGGTTTAGTCTCAGGAGCGACTTTTATACGAGAACGCCCCGTCTAACGGTGCATTTAATTTTGACGATAGGACCTCTGACGGCCGACACCACCTATTTGGACGTTGGTATATTAAAGTTCAGCTTACAGAGCATCTGTGTACAAAGTTTCATTGCGGGCACTTGTTTGGTTAAGTCTCAGGAGTGACTTTTATACGAGAACGCCCGTCTAACCGTGCATTTAATTTTGACGATAGGACCTCTGACGGCCGACACCACCTATTTGACGTTGGTATATTAAAGTTCAGCTTACAGAGCATCTGTGTACAAAGTTTCATTGCGGGCACTTGTTTGGTTTAGTCTCAGGAGCGACTTTTATACGAGAACGCCCCGTCTAACGGTGCATTTAATTTCGACGATAGGACCTCTGACGGCCGACACCACCTTTTTGACGTTGGTATATTAAAGTTCAGCTTACAGAGCATCTGTGTACAAAGTTTCATTGCGGGGCACTTGTTTGGTTAAGTCTCAGGAGCGACTTTTATACGAGAACGCCCGTCTAACCGTGCATTTAATTTTGACGATAGGACCTCTGACGGCCGACACCACCTATTTGACGTTGGTATATTAAAGTTCAGCTTACAGAGCATCTGTGTACAAAGTTTCATTGCGGGCACTTGTTTGGTTTAGTCTCAGGAGCGACTTTTATACGAGAACGCCCGTCTAACCGTGCATTTAATTTCGACGATAGGACCTCTGACGGCCGACACCACCTTTTTGACGTTGGTATATTAAAGTTCAGCTTACAGAGCATCTGTGTACAAAGTTTCATTGCGGGCACTTGTTTGGTTAAGTCTCAGGAGTGACTTTTATACGAGAACGCCCCGTCTAACCGTGCATTTTAATTTTGACGATAGGACCTCTGACGGCCGACACCACCTATTTGACGTTGGTATATTAAAGTTCAGCTTACAGAGCATCTGTGTACAAAGTTTCATTGCGGGCACTTGTTTGGTTTAGTCTCAGGAGTGACTTTTATACGAGAACGCCCCGTCTAACGGTGCATTTAATTTTGACGATAGGACCTCTGACGGCCGACACCACCTATTTGACGTTGGTATATTTAAAGTTCAGCTTACAGAGCATCTGTGTACAAAGTTTCATTGCGGGCACTTGTTTGGTTAAGTCTCAGGAGTGACTTTTATACGAGAACGCCCGTCTAACCGTGCATTTAATTTTGACGATAGGACCTCTGACGGCCCGACACCACCTATTTGACGTTGGTATATTAAAGTTCAGCTTACAGAGCATCTGTGTACAAAGTTTCATTGCGGGCACTTGTTTGGTTTAGTCTCAGGAGCGACTTTTATACGAGAACGCCCCGTCTAACGGTGCATTTAATTTCGACGATAGGACCTCTGACGGCCGACACCACCTTTTTGACGTTGGTATATTAAAGTTCAGCTTACAGAGCATCTGTGTACAAAGTTTCATTGCGGGCACTTGTTTGGTTAAGTCTCAGGAGTGACTTTTATACGAGAACGCCCGTCTAACCGTGCATTTAATTTTGACGATAGGACCTCTGACGGCCGACACCACCTATTTGACGTTGGTATATTAAAGTTCAGCTTACAGAGCATCTGTTGTACAAAGTTTCATTGCGGGCACTTGTTTGGTTTAGTCTCAGGAGTGACTTTTATACGAGAACGCCCGTCTAACCGTGCATTTAATTTTGACGATAGGACCTCTGACGGCCGACACCACCTATTTGACGTTGGTATATTAAAGTTCAGCTTACAGAGCATCTGTGTACAAAGTTTCATTGCGGGCACTTGTTTGGTTTAGTCTCAGGAGTGACTTTTATACGAGAACGCCCGTCTAACCGTGCATTTAATTTTGACGATAGGACCTCTGACGGCCGACACCACCTATTTGACGTTGGTATATTAAAGTTCAGCTTACAGAGCATCTGTGTACAAAGTTTCATTGCGGGCACTTGTTTGGTTTAGTCTCAGGAGCGACTTTTATACGAGAACGCCCCGTCTAACGGTGCATTTAATTTCGACGATAGGACCTCTGACGGCCGACACCACCTTTTTGACGTTGGTATATTAAAGTTCAGCTTACAGAGCATCTGTGTACAAAGTTTCATTGCGGGCACTTGTTTGGTTAAGTCTCAGGAGCGACTTTTATACGAGAACGCCCCGTCTAACGGTGCATTTAATTTAGACGATAGGACCTCTGACGGCCGACACCACCTTTTTGACGTTGGTATATTAAAGTTCAGCTTACAGAGCATCTGTGTACAAAGTTCCATTGCGGGCACTTGTTTGGTTAAGTCTCAGGAGTGACTTTTATACGAGAACGCCCGTCTAACCGTGCATTTAATTTTGACGATAGGACCTCTGACGGCCGACACCACCTATTTGACGTTGGTATATTAAAGTTCAGCTTTACAGAGCATCTGTGTACAAAGTTTCATTGCGGGCACTTGTTTGGTTTAGTCTCAGGAGCGACTTTTATACGAGAACGCCCCGTCTAACGGTGCATTTAATTTAGACGATAGGACCTCTGACGGCCGACACCACCTTTTTGACGTTGGTATATTAAAGTTCAGCTTACAGAGCATCTGTGTACAAAGTTTCATTGCGGGCACTTGTTTGGTTAAGTCTCAGGAGTGACTTTTATACGAGAACGCCCGTCTAACCGTGCATTTAATTTTGACGATAGGACCTCTGACGGCCGACACCACCTATTTGACGTTGGTATATTATAGTTCAGCTTACAGAGCATCTGTGTACAAAGTTTCATTGCGGGCACTTGTTTGGTTTAGTCTCAGGAGCGACTTTTATACGAGAACGCCCCGTCTAACGGTGCATTTAATTTAGACGATAGGACCTCTGACGGCCGACACCACCTTTTTGACGTTGGTATATTAAAGTTCAGCTTACAGAGCATCTGTGTACAAAGTTCCATTGCGGGCACTTGTTTGGTTAAGTCTCAGGAGTGGCATTTATTAGAGGACGTCCATTTTACGATACATTCCTACGGTTTACTTAGGTATTATATTTGGGATTTTTATTCATGACACATTTAATGGGAAACCTTTTGTGGAAAGTAATAAATAGAAAAAACTGTGTTGATTTTGTGAAAGATCGTTTTTATAATTAGTATTATACAATTTATCTCAGTTTTTTGAATTTTTGTTAACGCCTTCAGATTGATGACTGCAACATTGATGCACTAGACGGTCTGGACGATAAAGTGACGCTAACTTCACGGTGGTATATTATAGTCTATTGTTGAACTAATGTAAGTACCTATATAGTTGAATTTTTATATATTGTTTCTCATTTCAGAAATGCATTAAAATATACACACACAACTCGTTTACATTAAAATAATCTTTATTTTTAATCCTTGAGAACTAGCAGTGTATAAAGTAAGGAATCGCATACGGAAAATTACTTACTTGTTTTATAATATCTGATAAAACACGCGTAGTTTATACCAGTAAATTATTCGGATACAGGAAGTAATCTTAAATTTATTAGTTATACCAATGTTATGATTACTCGCGCTCTAAATAAATTTCCAGGTCTTATAAAGTAGACTATGATGTTACAGAAATTGAGCGATGGGCGTGATAAAGTAGACATTCGATTTTGAGTCAAATTAGTTTAACAAACATATAGAATGTCACAAAAAGAATACACTACTGTGACAACTCTTTTATCATGTTTACTGACTGAAAACCAAATTGTTGAAAGGGCATTAATAGACTACATATTATTGTTGACAAAGACGAAAAGAAACTATCATAAATGGTTGGAGAGCTATGAGTAACAATGCAAAGTTTGTAGCCTACTTGTTGAGACGATCCTATGAGTAATAAAAAGGAGTTAGGCCTAATTACTGAGAGATTTCACTTTTAAAGGCAATTTCTTTTTAATTGCATTTCCCCCCCCCCAATCCAAATGTTTTTGCCACAATTCAGCTAACAACAAAACTAACATTAAAATACTTATTATGCATTGTAGAACGCATTGTGAAGGTAAATGCATATCTATACAAACTGTTAACGTTAATAATTGGTTTGTTCCTATTTAATGGATAAAATCGTTTATTTGTGTTTAATTAAACAATTATAACGATAAATGTTTAAAATGTAGACTACTCTCTCTTCAAATACTTATTTATGAAACTCTCTTCTAAAGGTGACTTAATTAGTATTGCTACACTTTGGGACTGGTTAGGCTTTATAAAATTATTATTACGGTACTGGAATTATTTACTTAAGGCATAACAATGTAAGAGGAAAAAATTATTCTTGTCGATTTTTTCGATATTGTTATATTTTCTATAAAAGAAAATCAAGTTATATTTTTTATAGATAAAAATTAACTCAAGTGATTAAAATTTTCGTAGCCTCAATCACAGTCCTTTTTTAATTAACTATCCCCACCAATTTCTGTCATGGCTGATGAAGAATTTAGCTCCCTGTGCGAGAGTAGAGAAGGACATCGACCGCCTTGGCGCGTCGCTACATTGACGGGACTGGGCAGCGGAGAGAGGCCAATACCGAGAGCTGGTGATTCGCCTTTCATTGGTGATACAATTTCCGACCAATCATTGGGAATACTGCAGTCGAAAATATCCAATGTAAGTCCACAAATTGTAAAACAACCTCTAGGTTCATTATTTTGTTTCTTGCCCGCAAAGTTTGATTGCTATCTGTAGAAATTTGGATGTTTTCATACCTTCAAAGGAATTTTAACTTGGAGTAGTAGGCAGTAAAGTAAGATCAGTAGAGGCCATTTTGTGCAGTGGTATAATTGTGTTGGCATTTTTACAAAATGCCTTCCCAACGTACCCTAGGTATGATTAAATTTTGTGTTTACACATAATTAAACTTGTATTAGATATATTATAACGTTTAGGTGAACCTTTATAAATAGTTGAATTTTATGTATGAACTTGAGAATGACGTTGTACTTGGAGTAGTAAGTGGTATGTGCCAGCGCAGCAATCCATTTACCCAAGGCCTTGAATACTTGAGTAGTATAATCTTTCTACCAATTCCAGTAATAAACATATATCTACAATTAAATCTGTCCCCTTATTATTGTGTATTAAAGGTCTTAAAATAATGAGATTTAAACCTGCTAAGTAGGCCTTTCTATAATTTAATTTTTTTTGGTTATCCTAATTGTAATATAAATTTCATTACTAAGTTTAATACCTATCAGATGGTTTTGTGTTAAATTCTACTTTACCTTGATAGAGTATTAGTATCATAAATAAAATGATTATCTAAACCAGTGAAAACTAAAATGTTGAACCAATAGTTATAACCTAAGTATTTCAAATTACAGCTGCAGTATAATAAGCAGCCACCAAGACAATCGAATCAGTGAACCAAATTATGGTTTCAGTATACTAGGGGGTAACCAGTACAACCAAATCAGGGTAACAAATCATCTATCGAGTAGCAATGTTTCAAATTAATTCAAACCAAGTAAAATAATTTGTATATTTGAGTTTTCTCTATAAGTACAGTGGCGATGTACGTATGTTATTTGTTATACCAAGTTGTCAGACATGTTTATCCTACAAGATAGTAAATAGTAACTAAATACTACACTATTTGTATCATTAGATATAAAACAGCTGAGTTATACTGTAATTTGGGCTGCATTATAGTAAGTGACCACCACTGCAACCAAATCATCGATATTCATGATTAACTAAACTACCAAACCCAAAATGATCCAATTACATTATAGTCTAGGTATTTCAAATTACAGTTTAGTTCAGCTGTTTTTTATAGCCTACATAAAAAAAGTAATAACTTAACTTAATGATGAATAAGGAAACTATCTAGTCCATGTGTTATTTGTAAAATATAACAAACAAATAGTGTACAATTGTACACTAGGTAGAGTACGATAAGCAGACCCGGATTTTTATATCGAAGAATATAATCATCGATACCCAATATTCGCATCTCAAATCCTAGACTATCAATCGATAAAAATATATATAGTCCTCAATAACAATCATATGTTTTAAATTAAAATTGAAGTTAATATTTACAGTGAGTTTCTTTCCCACAAATTTCACGTAATGGGTTTTTCGGTACGAGTTCCAACATGTTGAAGCCACGAAAAACATTTCTTATCATCTTTCAAAACAATGTCGTGTAGTTTTCTAAAATTGACTGCCATTTTTAATAATCAAAATTACTTATGTAAAACTGAAATATTACTGTACGTGTATTATTTGAAAGTGTTTACAGCTATTGATATAGATTATTTAAGTTAATAGTTCAAAATAATTAGATAATTGATTATATCAATGGTTATGATTAAGTAATATCGGTTGCCAATTTCGATATAAAAACCATGTCCGCTTATCGTACCCTACCCTAATATTTAGTTACTTTTTAGTATTTTGTAGGAAAACGTGTCTGACAGCGTGTTACACTAATAATAGACATACATTACCATTGATTGCACTTGGGGGCCATTATTAAAATATAATCCATATTATTTTACTTTTGTTTAAATTAGGTTTGGAACAATATTGTTATTCAATACATTAAAAAGAGATGGAAGTCTAAAATAACTATGATTAGAATGTTTTTGTATTCGATAGTTTAGGTATTTCTAATCGATAATTTATTACTCGGATTCGATTGTGGTGATCACCTACTTTACTCACGGCTATAATGTGGTTCACTTATAATTCGATTTGTCATGGTGGCCATCAAATATGATTATGCTTAACCCACACATAACCTCAATATCTACTAAAAACAATAGTAGTGTTGTTGAGAGTATTTGGCATAACCTAAAGAGTTGTTGACAATAAATGAAAAAAAACAGTCCTCAAGGTAGTCTCGTTCAGTAAAATATAAACATTCTATATGTCTGATTACAAATGCATGAGAGATCCATAAATATTACAAATTCACCCAACCATATTATTCTACACAGTTAGAGAACAATTGCAACCATAGTTACTATATTGCTCAATTACATAAATTTTCCTTAACAACTGAAAACTAAGCAATATCTTTTCTTTTCATCCTCACGCAGTCAGAAAAAAAAAAAACAAATTCATACCCACTACACAAATTTTAACAAGCAAAGTATCACTATTATTGAAATAGAAAGCAACAGACATAATGAACTTACCACAATTGCTTAATGCTTAATTGTCCATAATGTTTTCTTCTATAAATTAACTATCCTATACAGCAAAATATGAACAATCAGAAAACGGGGAAAAATATTTCAACAAGATGTGCAAATAAGATAAGTTGTGCCAAACAAAAATATGTATTGATAATTCTATTATCCCCTTCTCGTAGACACCCCCGTATATATCACGTAAGACCCGTATCTGCCCCCTACCTGGAAATACTAATTTACCTCCTGTCATGTAGATCAAAAGACTATTTTGGATATAACCTAAATTTCAAAGATTATTAATTTTTGTGTATTACATGGTTTTGTGACCACCTAAATATTCTTTCTGGACAAAATACTATATTAATAAGATATTTTTAAAGTGGTTTTGGATAATTTTGACTAAAGTAAATACTTTCCAAGTTGTTGACAAGGAATAAGGTATGAAAGAAATGTAAAAAGCTATATTGGAAACAAACAACCAGGAGGACTTGTTGCTAGTTTGGATTTTCTGCACTTCTCGTAAACAGCCTGATTAAGTTTGCCTGATGTATAATTTTGTTATTAATAGCCTAATGTAAGTTATTAGTTTTCATTGTATTTCAAAATAATTTATTTTAGTATTACATTAGGTGAGTAATTAGTGTTATACCTTAAAATGGAAACAATTTGTGTCAAAGGTGGTTGACACCTGGAAAAAATCACAACAGAGTTGAGATACCTGATAAATGAGTAATAAGGTCAGCAGAATTTTGAGTTTCCGTTGGTTTGTGTAGTAAAAAAATTAGAAAAGAAATTTGATCTCCTTGTTTGAGGCTATTCTTTTGGCATTCCTATAAAGAAAAAAAATAAGGTTAAATAACAGAATTCAATAATTTCGATAAATATCTCATCAAGAAGGCAGTTTATTTTTCTAAAATTATTTCTATTAAAATTGAAAATGAGTTCCAATGCTCTATATATTTTTTTTATAAGCTAATAAGCTGCTGGAGCCTTTTTGAACAACAATAATAAAGTTTTTAAAAAGCAGATAGTGATATAGAGTATATACATTCACTCACAGCTAACTCCATTATAATTTATATAAGTTACATAAACAATATAGAAATACAAGATTAAGTTATGCATTTTATGAATTAATAGTTTTTTGCCAAATTTACTTTTAATCCCATTTTTAAATTTTTAATAGTCTTCTTTCAGTAGAATAAGAAACTTGTATTTTATGTCTTGTATATAAACAAATATAAACCTTATAAATTTAATCAGTTTCAATGACATGGTTACTTAAATTTAAATATAAAATATATTTTAATAGATGATTTTGATAAGCCAAAAAATTATTGAAAGTCATGTTATTATACTATATTATGAAGTACATCTTACATAACACTGTGTCGCTGTTCCCTGCCAATTATAATTAAAAACACTTCTTTATTTTTATATCTTCTACAGCTCAAATCGTGCTTCTCTTACAAAAAAAATGATACAAGCCTTGATTACTTCAATAGATTAACTGTTACTTTTTTGGGTACTTTAGTATTAGCTGGTCACTATTTTAGGTACAGTTTTCATACCTGCAACCTAAAAAAACTAGATTTTTAGAAAGAATAGACTTTATTTTGGCTTACTGTAAAACATTATGTGGCCATCAGTGCGGGCTTTCATGCCACCTCGCACTTCTGGTGAAAAAAGGGAAAACATCCCTTAAGATAACATCTAAATTCAAGCTCAGATCACGTGAGCACTCAACATCTAAGTTCAAGCTCAGATCACGTGAGCACTCATTAAATGGATAGCCTAGTAACAAATAGTATATAGGGACTGAGCGACCCCCTTCTTGCTGACATCGCTTACTTTTGGGAGGTAGAAAGCAAGAACTGACCATCATAATATGTAAGTTTCACAGTAAGTTAAATAAAACCTGTTCTTTGTAATAATATAATTTTTATAGGTCCTGGTTAAAAAAAGAGGGATTAAAAAAAGATAGAGGCCGATGGATAGTCTTAAGACAATAGTCCAATACCTAAAATAACCTACCCTTTTTTGTTTCTTTTAAAATATTGTTAGAGATTTTCATTTTGACAACCATTTATTAAATTATCAAGTTCATCCGTTGTCAGTTCCTCAGTCGTAAATTGTTGTCAAACAATAACAATGTTTGTAATTAACGGACTAATAAAACATCAATTGTGTGTATGCTGACCATTTTTAGATTTTTATTATAAGCTAACAAAACATTCACTTGATAGACAAAGTTCATGTATTAAAACTATTGAGTGAATATTTCATATTTCTACATCTCTTGGATGGCTCACATGTTGATATATTTCAGTATTAGCGTAGCATAGTATTTAAACAAGCTATTAATGTGTTTAAATTTCTCTTATAATTTGTTTGTTTTCTATAACATCATATATTGTTTTAGTACTGATTTTGGAGAATCATGGAGCAACAGATCTCAACTGCGGATGGGCAGCAGATGACAGTCATGCAAACTGTCCCCAGCTTCGGCTGCCCCACAGCAAGTCCAGGTAGGTCTAAGATACTGGTACATTAATAATTAATAAGGTACATAAGTTGTTTCTAATGTGAACTGCTGACGAGATTATTTGGATGACATAGGGGCCTAGTTCTGTCGATGTTTTGTGGTCAACTCGTCATATTGCACTGTTTTTAAACTTGTAATGTAATAATTCTAATAATATATGTTACATTACAGAGTGTATTTATTCAGCAACACAACATATAATAAGTATCTTCATTTTGGTTTTACACTTTGAAATCACTACCAAATTTCCCTACTCCTTAATGTAACCTTAATGGCAAGGGTAATAACATGTAACACACAACAGTCATTACAATTCACTTTCACTCACTATTAGCAGCCTAATCACAATTGTGCAAGGCAGTGAAACTTCTACTAAAACAGATGTGTCCGTGATGCAGTGATGAATGTCAAACTTCAATGTTACTAAACACTGGCAGATGTTTATAGAACAGTTTCTCTTGTCCGGTGATCGTCTGTCTCCTGGCCTTGCCCATTTGAATTTCTCCGAGACTGAACTTTATCATGCAGTCTGTGAATGAATCAACTTTAGTGGACTACTTGGCATTAAAAATTTAGATTCGTTAAGATTTATAAAACATTATCAGGTCGATAAATAAAATAAAATAAATGATAACATGATCTGTGTAATACAGTGCCAACAAATAAAAATTTAAGTAACTCCTATTGGAATTACACTCCTTAAATTCTGTTTAATTACTTTTAAATGTTAAGTTTAGGTAAGTATCATGATGCTGTTTGATTTTATGAAAACATTATCCAATATAGTCTGCTTGCTGAGTATGAAATGTTTCAAGCTTGTATTGTTACGAGTCTAAAGTTACTATGTAAACTTATATGTACGTTTCTGAAATTTTTCTTGTAATCCAGGTGAGAAATTTGACCAAAATGCTCATTAATGCAATTTTAATTTTGCAAAAACAGCCTATGAGTTAATGCATAAATGTGTGTTACACATTAGGTTGGTAAGTGTAGTCATCAGGGCTTGTGAACTCCTTGAAGGTGGCA
>NW_025780455.1:0-49130 GCF_021130785.1 Homalodisca vitripennis | reverse complement strand
AAACGTTTTGTCATACCCGCTGGTTTGGAAGAAATATGGTTGTTTTTTTAATATTATTTTAACGTAAAGCCCAAAGTAAAATCATACCTTCCGAATCACTGTGTCTTCAGATGGTCTCCTCCTGCGCTTGCTGGATAGGTTCTTCCGGTTCAAAATCTGGATCAGCATCTTCATCATCACTGATCTCTAGATCACTAAACGTCTCCATTTAATTTTCGTTGTCCACAAAATCTTCAAACGACTAGATATCTAAAAAAAAAAACCAAAGAATTATTGTCAGCAAAAATCAAAATTCTAGTGTTTAAATAGCACAAAAAAATGAAAAAATAAATAATAAGTTTAAAAATAACATACAATGTTAATTTATCTCAAATATAACATCTATTTTGTTGTTAGAAATGAGAAAGCAGGAACAGTAAACATAGGTTGTTTAGTTTGTTGCTGATTGCCCCTGTTCCAAATGTCGACTCTGGTAGACATACAAGTTGATATTTCGAACGTTACCAAGGCAACCAAAATCCATAAACTAATCAAAAAATTATATCAATGTCTTCCTTAGACCTTAAAACAATACATGTAGCCTAGATTTTATTCTAAGAATTTAACATTTAGTATTAAAAAACAAGCACTTACATGGACGTAGTCGCTCTGAACGCTCATATCGCCGGTCGGACATTTTCCAAATGATGTGATGATGACCAAACTCAACAAAACAACTGTCAAGAGTATCCAGGGGTGCTGCTACCTCTAGGCAGTAGAATGAAACTACTCGCAAAGCTGCCAACCTATTTTTAACTCGTAGAGAAAATTCCCTACGACACAATGTTTTATGTCGACTGTGGTCGACGAATGGATCGAAGAGGATATGCTTAAAAGTTCTACTACTATGATTAATTTGAATGAAAGGAATAATTATTTGTTTAGTACCAATATATTGACTCCACTCAATAGTATAGACATCATATCTGAGTACAGTTTATGCTTACTATTTGAGATCAATGGTCGACAAATATGATAAATTTAAAACAAAAGCAATAATATTATGTTGTGTATAATGTTATACATTGACAAACGAAGTAATATTTTGCTGTTTCATATGGCATATTGATATTACTCATTTGTTTAGATGCTTATGTATATATAGTATTATATGCTTAAAAGTAGAGATCTATGTCCTACTACTATGATTAATTTGAATGAAAGGAATAATTATTTGTTTAGTATCAATAGTATATTGACCTCACTCATAGTTTAGACATCATATCTGAGTACGGTTTATGCTTGGAAGTTGAGATCAATGGGCGACAAATATGATAAATTTAAAACAAAGAAATAATAGTCACAACAAAAGGAATGTATTGAGTGTATGTATCACTCATACTTTAGATATTATTTGTAAGTATACAGTAGTTTATGAATGTGCGTTAAAATCCATGGTCATCAACAATAATCTAAAACTAATGATGAATATCCTGTTGGGTATCAAGTGATATATTGACATCACTCAATGTTTAGATGTAATATGCGGAGTATGCAGCGGTACATACTTACAAGTTGATGTCAATGGTCAACAAATATGACTAAATTAAAAGAAAGGAATAGTCTGTTGTGTATCATATGATATATTAATATTACATCATTGTTTAGATGTCATATGTAAATATATAGTAGTGTATGCTTAAAAGTAGAGCTCCATGTTCCACAAACAGGATTAATTTAAAAGAAAGGAATAGTATTCTGTTGCGTATCTTGTAAAATATTTATATCACTTATTGTTTAGATATCACATGTTAGTATACCGTAATACGGGGTGAATAGGGACAGGTTTTAAAGTTATTTAACAATATTTTAACATCCAAAATGACATCTGACATATACTCACATGGTTAAATAGTTGGTACTAATGTCTAGGCATCTAATGACACCCCTCTCCTTTCTCAATCAGTAATACCGATTTTTATATTTATTTTATTAATACTGTTCCTATTCACCCCAGGGTTGGGGTCAATAGGGACACCTATTTATTTTACATTAAAATGCCTATTGGGTGTTACTATGGAGTGTATAGGGACACTTATTATTTTTTTTTATTCCATTTTAGTTATTAAACATGATTAGATATTCTGTTAACCATTATTTTGTAAACATATTGTCATAAAATAAGGATAAATGATTTTGAAAATCGTTTGCAAAGTACAAAGTTTTTATTTGTAAAGTAACAAAGTTTTACAGTAGGCTACTTACATTTCAATGGTTTTTAAATAGGCCAATATAAAATAATAAAATTTATGAAGACACACTTTTTTACATTTGTTTTGGCCCTACTTTAGGGGGTCGGATTCAAAAATTACCGTCCCCTCTGTGAGTGTGGCGGTTTTTAAAACTGCCAAAAACGTCATCCTTGTTAAATGGGAATTCGTGAGGTCACCATTGGGAAAATAAAAAATATTGTCACATTTACTGGACTGCCGAAGGAATGTCCCAATAAATTCTGCATCTTCGATTCCTAAAACCTTCCCAATAAAAACCTTTACCCCCTTATCATACGTAAATCTTAACTTTCACCCAGTCTCCTTCACTGATGCACTCCGCTAAATCTTCAGAACGTTCTTCATCGCTCTTTTCCATATCAAAACCTTCATTAGAATCATAATTAGAAAATTCTTGATTGTCTGGTTACCATCTTCGTTTTCAGATCTTTCATTTTCTGTTTCTTCCTCGTCAGGGTCATCAAAATCTGCAAGAGTGACGCTGCGGCCAGCCGGAATGTTCAGTTTCTTTTTTCGGCCTACTGCTTGTTTTTCACTCCCATCACCATAACGCATCTCTTTCAAGAAAGTTCGTTAAACTGTCATTTACACTAGTGCTGGCTATTAGCCTGACTGCCATCAACATCTTCATCCTCACACAGCTCAGGGGGCAGCCGGTTCAACACACGTTTTTCGGTTAAGAGGAAAAATTCCTGCCTTGTCAAAACCTGCAATGATGTCTTTCTGCAAGTTAGGCTCTAGTTTTTGTAGGGCTTTCCTCACATGAGATGGAAAATATCTCTTATCAAAGGCCATTGCTATTCCTTTCATGAAATTTTGCATCTTCCATAACATTACGCCCAGCATTTTTTCATGGGACCGAACAGTGCTATATCCAGGGGCTGCGTCAAATGGGTTGGAATTAGCCGGCAGAAAAACAAACTGGATGTTGTTTTGTTCACTTAGCCGAATAACAACCGGTGACAAATGTGAACTTAGGTTGTCACCTATTACAACTTTTTTCCCATTTGATCTGCGACAGTACGGGATGACAACTCTCTGAAACCAATCTAAAAATGTGTTTTCCGTCAATCCAACCTGACTTGGTGCTGTTGTAAAAGCATCCATGGAGGTCCACCTTGGCACCATAAATCGTACAAGTTAGTGGCTTTATAAATTATGTAAAGAGCCAGCATTTTGCCAGAAGCAATGGCAACAACCATCACAGACACATTGCTCTTACTTTCGTTCATAACTCGCTCAGGGTATTTACAACCCCTTTTAAAAATTAGTTTGTGACCGGCCTGGGTCATCGGACAACACAGTCTCATCATAATTGATTATCATATCGGGAGGAACATCTGTAACAGTGTCCTTCAACTCGTCAAAAATAGTCATTGATTTACTTTTGGAGATAATTTACGCTCTTCTTTTAATGTTTTGGCACATTCTTTGGGACAGAATGGCCTTGTGTCCTTGATAAAAACCCATCAGCCCAGTCTGCACCAGGCAAGCAAGTTATTTTTTTAAATTTTGATACATTCTTCCCTTTCTCTATCCAAATGATACTTAAACAAAACACCGGACATCAAATTTACTCAGATGATAACCCCATTCACCACACTTAGATAGACTAGCACTGATTTCTTGCTCTAACTTTGAGTCCAACGCGGTCTGTCCCCCTTTCTTTTTAACCCTTAACTACTACAACTTACTTTTGTCACACAACAACTACACCACGTCTCTCAGGCCACCTTTTTTCAAAATTAAAAAAAAAAATTATTGCTTAAAATTTGAAGGAAAGAAAGTTCTTTGTATTAAATGGATATTTTTCTTACTACCAAGTGCATAATTGAAATTAATTGAACAGAATTAAGGTTATAATATGTATATATTCTGTAAAGTAGACAAAAATTGTTTAAGTTATATAAAAAAATTACATTTTTACTATTAAATTTTTTAATAGCCGAGGGAGAATAAAACTTTTTTCGTAGTTCATAATATATTCAACTATACAAAAATACATTTCTAACTCTAACACTTATAGGAATGTTAATTTTGGAGTAAAAAACTTGAGTTTTCTAATTTGTATTGGGTAGCTATTAGGAAAATAAAAACACTTTTAATTTTGTATATGATTTATTAAGTTATTTTATAAGCGACAAAATAATGAAGGACTTATTTACTAATACTGTATCCAGTGTAAAAGATAAGAAATTTAAAAAAATGTACTAAGCGATATATTAAAGGAAGTATTTTTGTCCTATTTTTTCTAAAACTGAATAGATTTTCTTGACATAAATGGATTGTTATAGGAAATTAGGGCTAAACGTAAATTACAACTTGAACATTAACTTTAACGTAATACGTACTATATAAGTAATGTTTCACCTGTTTGTGCTTCTTGCAGTCACTGATCGTTCAGAGCAGTGTGGCACCGAACACAGACTTTTTTGGCGCACTCAAGACAAATCGGTTTTTCACAAACACTGCACGGGTATTTGCTTCTTCTTTTCAGTTTTGGATCACATGTGTAGCAAGTTTTCCTGGTTGGAAAGGACGTCTACTCCTCGAGGCTCTGGTCGTCGTGGAATGTGTAAAATTCTCCTGATAGTGTCCTTCATTTCATCTTTTACATGACCCCCACTTTCCATTCTACGTAATAGTTGTGGTGTCACCAGTGATTTTGCAAGATTTTTCATAAAAGTTATTCTGGTCAAATCTGGAGTTTCTCGGTATGCTTTGTATTAAAACATACGAATTGACCCCTGCAGATACATTTATCATTGTGAAAAAATCGACATTGGCCATCTTCTGGACCGCCTTTGAGTAGAATAGTTGGAACACATCTGATCAAGTGTGTCTACACCCCTTTAGTACGGTTATACTCAGCTATTATTTTAGGTTTACCAGTCACGTTGTCATTTTCGGGTCCATAAAGCATTGAAGAAAATTAAGAGAAACAACTCTTGATTTCTTAGGGGACATACGACAGTAGAGTCATTTTCTCAGCAAAACCGTACATTGCACTTTTTTTCTTCTTCTTTATTTTTTGTCAGCAAGGAAAACTTCTGGCACTTTAGTTTTGTTTTTCTTTAGAGTGCCAACGTAAGTCAGGCCTTTTTTGCTGAGCTCTTGCACCAACTGAATTGAGCTGTACCAGTTGTCGGCTGTTACATTTTTTTTCGTGTTCTCAATGGGTGCAAATCAGTTTTAGCACGGCTTGGGTTGGGATAAGTAGTCTTTGTTGTTGATCTGGTGTGAGACCTTTTCCATCACTTCCCTTACCTAACGTATATGTACGCATTGTACAAGTAATTAGTTTTAGCGTCAGTTAAGCATTGTATTTTAATTCCGTACTTAGCCACGGCTTTTTTGGCATGTACATCTTGAATGATGATCGTCCTCTAAAGGGGACCAGCATTTCATCGATACACACGGAAAACTCTAGTTTTATAACAAGACTGGCAGTTTTCTATAAACTTATAAAATTATTTTTCCAGTGGCAGCTTCCTTCATGTCCTTTTTTCTTTCATGCCTGTCTTGACGGTTATCAAACCTTATCACTTGTAAGAGAAATAAAAATCTTTCCTTAGACATTACACATCTAAATATTTCCCCTTCCCGTCCCATCAGTTGCAAACAGACTAGGTGCTGCTTCATTTCCGGATTTAAAGATCGCGCTGTAAATTAGGAGGCCGATATTGAGTTTAACAAGATCAATATCATGTACATAAGAAGTTGGCTTGTTATAATGTCCCCTCATAGCACCTATCTTCACATTTGTCCATCTCATGACTTCGTCCAAAATATCATCTGTAATCAGTAACCCCCACACCGATTCCGCATCGGGATTGGAGCCAAGATTTAATGCACGATTCTTTAAACCAGGCAACTGGGTGGTACAATTGTTTTCTTGTCGGGTCCGAACATTTTTGGTTACCAGGTTCCCTTCTCCATTTGAATGCTGGAATTAGTTTATTTATCATTTGTTTAGTACGTCTTCCATAGAAGGAGGTTCTATCCCCTCTTTGCCTAGGTAATTCAACGGCTACTTCTGCTGGGACTATAACCTGTTGTCCACCATCTTCTGTTGCAAATTTGTTCGATGGACTGTTTCTGATAATGCATCCTGATGTACACCTTGCTCGGGCTGTTCCTCACCTCGGTCTATATTTTCGTCCTGTATGCCAAATATTCCTACCACAAACCTGAGCTATATCAACATCTTCTGTATCACTTTGATCGGTACTAGTATCATGTTCACTGTCTAGAACAAAATCGGGGACGCTATCAGTGTCGTCTAATTCATCTTCTAATTCCTCATTGACTTAATCTTCTAGATCACAAAGAAAACTTGCACATTGAGAGGATTAAACGTGGACGTTTTGGGCGTGTAACGCGAATTTGAGATCCGCCGGAAGAGCTCCCAGGCTCATTTAAAGCCATTGTTAAAAAAACCACCCCAAAAACCAATTAATTTAACTCTTGGACAATCCTTAGATCAGTAACAAAACTACTACAACACGTCTACTGGACACCGTCAAAAACTCACGTAAACACTACAATACGTCTCTCGAGCCACTTTGTACTAGGAACTCGCTTACCGAGGCAACCTTGAACGCGGCACACCACGCACTGAAACATAACCTTAAAACTGACAAGCTACTGAACCGAACACGCGGTCAAGTGGTGCCGCGAGGGAATTACGGGAATTTTCATTTTTCAAGTTGGCCTGAGAGGACGTTCGTATTGTAGTAGTTAAGGGTTTAAAAGTCAACTCCTCGTCCACTTCTTGCTTTTTTTGCGTATCAGTGCAGCGGCTGATTTTGAGATTTTAAAACTGCTCTTCAGCTTTTCTAATAGACATGCCTTTTGCCACGGCATCTAGTGCTCGTTTTACGGCTTTTTCATCAACAGGGCGGTGATGTTTGGCCCTCGGATCTCTTTTATAAGTCCTCGGCATCTGAAATCAAAACGACACAGATTAGGCTAAGTCTTAAAAATATACTTTTAAGCCGGTACTAGATGCCCTATCTGGTGTCGGTGAGAGCTGATGTGAGCTTGTCTCTGCCGAGGCGTAAGTCATGTACTGGTTCAGAAGCCAGCCACTTCGGTCCTTGGTCAGGAAGTGTTCAGTAGGCAGGGGTGTCGGAAGCCCCTGTTGCCACGTGCGAGTCCAAGTTGTGCGCGTATTTCCCGACTTGGTAATCGATGGAAACCGGGCCTCGGGGAACTGAGGTAGGGTTGTCCCCCAAGCTACGGTTTGTGGGACACCCGAGGGCATGCCCGCTCCCGGTGAATCGGCCCGCACTACTAAACACGATGCGCTGGTGACCTTATCTATGGAAACTCAAACAACCACCCCACCCTTAGGGCAAGAATTCGGAGTAAGAGACAACGATCCAGAGAAAAAGCGACAGTTGTCAGATTCTGAAAATGAATCGTATATCAAACAAAGGAAAGTGGAAGAAAAAAGTAAGAGCTGAAAATATGAACGTTCCAACTCCACTATATCTAATCGTTAGTCATAAGGATGAGGGCAAAACTCTAACGAAGGTTAGTCCTTTCCTTATTAACAAAGCGTTTGTTTCCTCAGGCGGTCAACATAAAGCTGTAAACAAAATTGAGGAATGGAACTATCTTGGTGGAGGCTGCAAAACCACATCCAAGCCAAAAAATTCCTTCAGATGACGAGTTTTTTCGATCAGGTGGAAGTCGTCGTTCATAACCGCACTCCTCACTGAACACCTCCAAGGGGATTCGTCCTTCTGCCGTGACCTGATGGAGTGTAGTGAGGAAGAATTCAAGGACGAGCTGCAGTGTGAAATGGTAACCGATGTGGTCAGAATGCTTCGGACGGAGAATGGGAGGAAAGGTCCCTACTCCCGGTCTAATTCTGACCCTTTGCATTTCCCCAACCCCCAAAAACTATTAAGGCTGTGAATACTTATCCTTGGACGGTACGGCCTTTACTTCAAAAATCCGAAAGCGGTGTTTCCGTTGTCAGAGATTCGGGCACTCTACTAAGACGTGCTCGGGGACCCGAGAAATGTTCCCGTTGCGGCGATGAAGGCCACCAAGAAGACGGATGCAAGAACGACGTTCAGATGCGTGAACTGCAAGGGGTAAAACACGCGGCGACCTCTAAGGAATGTATATGATATGTAGTATATTGACCTCACTCATTGGGTGAAGTGAATAAAAACCTAGCATTTGCTAAGTCTAAGAGATTTTTTAAGCTACTGCTTGGTTTGGTGTGAATAAAAAAGCTAGCAGTTGCTAGGGGGTAGGAGTTGCTAGGATTTTTCCGGAAACCTAGCACTTGCTTACAATACCGAGTGAATAAAACACAACTTCTCAAATTTAAAAGCTAGCAACTGCTAGGCTTTTGTTAAGTCAGCACCGAGGCATGCTAGCTTTTTTACTTAGTTGTTTGTTGGGACATCAGCCATGGCGGAGTTTATGCAAGTTCGACCAGCATAAACATTATGGTGCTCGACGAGAGATAAATAAGTGTAAGGAACTGTTAAGGTTTGAGTCCGAAAGTATTGATTTTTTAGCCGCGGAGTTTTTGAATGAAACTGACACTCGTGGCGGTGGACTTTCTCCAAGGAAACAAATGGAGGTTTTCTTACGTTTCGTAGCCGATCCTGGTTTTCAGTCTGGCATAGCCGAGGACGTTTGGCGTTTCACAGAACTACAGCATGCAAAACTGTAAGCTATGTTATGGATAAGATTATTGATAGAGCTAATTTTTGGATACATTTTCCAGCAACAGTCCGAAGAAATTAATGAAGCAAAAATTCAATGGCAGAGAAATTTTCCGTTTACCAACTGTGATCGGGGCGCTAGATTGCCACTCACGTACAAATTAAAAAGCCTAATCTGCATGGGGAACGAATATGTAAAATAGAAAAGGGGTGGTATTTACAATAAATGTACAGGGTACATGTGACGCTCTTGAAAGATTTACTAGCATAAGTGCAGAGTGGCCAGGGAAGTGTGCATGACGCACGAATTTGGCGCAGAAGTCCAGTTAGGGAGATCATGTCACGTTTTGATGGTTTAGAGTATGTCTTCTTGGCGATTCCGGGTACGGAATATCACCATGGTTAATAAACCCCTTTCAAACCACCAACAAATGAAGCTGTAAGGCGGTTTAATTTGTGTCATTCTAGGGAAAGAGTTGTGATCGAAAGGTGTTTTGGACAGAAAAAAAAAAGAAGATTTCCGATACTGGGTAACTGTGTTCGTGTGGCTTCGGAAAAAAGTGCCTAAAGTAGTCGTCTGTTGTGCAGTCCTACATAATATTGCCAAATATCTTGGTGATGTTTTATGATGACAATTTTGAGATCAATGGTGGACGATGAAATTGAAAGAAATAGACGTACAACATGAGAATCCAGGAAACTACTGGTCGAGGTGCTGACAAGCGAAGAGAAATGATGTTGTTTGTAAATCAATAAAGTGAGTATTTACTCGAATTACCCATGTCTTGTGACCGTTTTACAAAATACACAAATGGGAAAAAGTTGGGCCAGTTAGCTGGTACTGTTTAATTTTTTTTGGTTTTTTTTTTGGTTTTTTTTTTTTTTTTTTTTTTTTAGGGATTAGGGATAAAGGTTGAGTGGTATATTTATTTATTATTTCGATAACAATTTACTAATTAGCTAGGAAATATTAATTTATAAGTTTAGGTAAACATGAAAATCTTCATTATCAGTTTGAGAAGCAAACATCTTGAGAAGAACTTTTCTTCTCATTTTCAAGTTTATTTTTTTCTTCTTTTCAGTTTCAATTTGTTCAACTGCATTTTGCTGCAGCAAAACAATCCGTTGAAGTTGAGGTATAGAGAGGTCCTTTGGTTTCATCACTTTCATAGGCCATAACGGTTTTGGCACTTTTTCTCACTTTAGTCACAGTTTTTTTTCCGCCACAACAGTTCCTTCATTGCTAAGGTTCTCGTCGTCGGACTGCTCAACTTCAGCTAGGGTTTTCGTCGCTGATGTTGTAGGATTGCTTGATGTTCCAATAGAAATACTCCCTGGTACTTTAGAAAATACAGGGTTGTTTCCCTTGACTTAAAAAATCATGAAATTCGGTTTCCCATGATTTCATCTTTATTGGCTTGTTCCCAGTTTGTTTTTTGTCTGTTTTTTATTTTGATATTCGACTTCATATTACTCAACAGCTTATTTAGTTGAACAATCATACTGTTACCCCCAAACTTTCCATGTAGCTGTGATGTATATCCTCACTGACAATTTTCCAGGCATCTTTTTTTGGCCCTTAACAGCAGATGGAGTTTTGCATTTTTCAATTATTACTGGGTGTTGAGTCACCAGTTTGACAAACAAAGCCCTGTCTAAATATTTATCGTCACCAACATCTTCGTCGCTGGATGACATGACTTGCTGTGATGGTAACTAATTTCCAATCAAACAGTCAGAACAGTCGAAATAATTATCCTGAACACCAAAGCGAACTACAAGCGAACTGACTAGTGAGTTAGTGACAAGAGACAAGACTGCATCGAAAAACGGGAGCGGCGCGGCGCGGCGCTGCGGCGGAGGAGAGAGGAAGTGGGGGGAACAAGTCACAACATGAAACCTAGTTGTTGCTAGGCTTAGCAAGTGCTTATGCCTAGCAGTTGCTCAAGTTTTTCCGGTTACTTCTTAAACTAGGGTAGATGTTTCTACCTAGACCTCAGCATTTGTTTATTCACTCCGATTTGAGGAAGAGCTAGGACTAGGGGCTAGGTGCTAACCAGTAGATTCTAGGTTTTATTCACTCCACCCATAGTTTAGACATCATATCTGAGTATCGGTTTCTATGCTTGGAAGTTGAGATCAATGGGCGACAAATATGATAAATTTAAAACAAAGAAATAATAGTCACAACCAAAAGGAATGTATTGAGTGTATGTATCACTCATTACTTTAGATATTATTTGTAAGTGTATACAGTAGTTTATGTAATGTGCGTTAAAATCCATGGTCATCAACAATAATCTAAAACTAATGATGAATATCCTG
Source organism: Homalodisca vitripennis (assembly GCF_021130785.1). Taxonomy (NCBI): domain Eukaryota; kingdom Metazoa; phylum Arthropoda; class Insecta; order Hemiptera; family Cicadellidae; genus Homalodisca; species Homalodisca vitripennis. The sequence continues at coordinate 37,843 of NW_025780455.1, read as the reverse complement.
TTGGGTATCAAGTGATATATTGACATCCACTCAATGTTTAGATGTAATATGCGAGTATGCAGCGGTACATACTTACAAGTTGATTTCAATGGTCAACAAATATGACTAAATTAAAAGAAAGGAATAGTCTGTTGTGTATCATATGATATATTAATATTACATCATTGTTTAGATGTCATATGTAAATATATAGTAGTGTATGCTTAAAAGTAGAGCTCCATGTTCCACAAACAGGATTAATTTAAATGAAAGGAATAGTATTCTGTTGCGTATCTTGTAAAATACGAGGGCTGTTCAGAAAGTAACCTCCGGTCGATTGAAAAAAAATACACCAAGGTTAAGTAAAAAATATTTTAATATATACATCTTACAACTACATCTTTGCACTATTTGGATCTTTTCCGTTATGTGTCAGCAATTTCTAAGTCTTTGTAATAAAACAAATACCACATACCCTTTATTCTGGAGGCCAGTAGGGCGACCAATATCACTAATAATTTGTTCAAATAAGTCTTTATCACGATTTCGGCGACGCCACAAAAAATTCACACAAATATGAGTCAATCATAGAGCGCCGCGTACCGCACTGAACTTTATTCCGATGTTTTGCAAGGCCGCCAGTTACTTTCAACCGTTTGTGTGTGAGCACCTGTCTCCGGATCAACAAAATTGTATTTATGAGTAACAGTAAAAATGTTCATAACCGTGTTTGTACAATTGTTTAATATGATTTCCATTCGTCTGAAATGATTGTCGTTCCACTTCGAATGTAGTTTTTAATTATTGGAATTAATTGTGTGGCTGATCTATTTTCGACGGCAACCAAGAAACATTCTTTAGTTTCTCTACAGATTCCACCACCGAAAACCCACTGTTCTGGAATAACACGACCGACGTTATTTTTCCGGCGAGCAAATAAACTTTCGTCAATTTCAACCGTCAGGCCAGATCCGCCAATTACAATAGGGTTTTTGTACCCAAGTGACTCGCGGTCACTTCACGCATGTAATTGTTCCAGTCCACCGCAGTTCCATGATTTATACCAAGTTCTTTTTCGCAGAATTTTGTCGACGTCAATTCTTGTGACCAACAATATATGAAAAACAGAACTGTTCGAAAAGGTAACTTTGAGCCGGTGAAATATGTGTCTTGACGCAATAGTTTGTACTCGCGGCACGTTGTTTTTATTACAAACCCAACGGAATCGATTTTGTAAATATAATTTCATTTCATGTCCGTTCGCACATTTACGTGGATTGTGTAACAATCCTTTTTTCTGGAAAAACGACACAGCGTCTTCTTCATTTTTACAACTTTCAACCAACTGGATAAAATTCATTTACACAGCATTAAACACACTAAGACGACTAAACAGGACAACAATACACGCACAGGCAAGAGCAGGAAACTGACTGCACCGCTACCGTGGCTCCGTTATCGCGCCGCCTCGTTATCTTGTCCAGACGGGCAAAGTCCAACCGGTTATAACTACTGTCGGCAGTTTGTATTATCTAAAAATACCTATTCTTCCATTACAAAGTGAATTCCACTCAGTTTTGCCTCATAGACAATAAATAGAAATTGCTGACACATAACGGAAAAGATCCCACTATTTTTCGACATAGTCTCCATCACGATTGAGGCACTTATCGTATCTCTTCACAAGCTTTGAAATTCCTTCTGCATAAAAATCACCCGCCTGTGCCTTGAGCCAGCCTGTGACCGCATCTTTGAGCTCTTCGTCGTCATCAAACCGCTGGGACCCGAGCCATTTCTTCATATGCATGAAGAGGTGATAGTCGCTTGGCGCCAGATCTGGGCTGTAAGGTGGCATGGTTGAAAAACGTCCCACTTGAAGGACTTAAGAAGGGCTGTTGTTCTGCAAGCAGAGTGAGGACGGGCGTTTATCGTGCAAAAAAACGATACCGGAAGTCAGCATACCACGGCGTTTGTTCTGTATAGCCCGTCGTAATGTTTTTAGTGTTTCACAGTACACGTCTTGATAATGGTCGTCCCACGTTCCATGAATTCAACCACCAACAACACCCCTTTGGCATCCCAAAACACCGTTGCCATCAGTTTTCTGGCAGAAAAATCTTGCCGGGCTTTTTTTGGTTTGGTAGGCGAATCTGAATGTGCCCACATCTTTGATTGTTCTTTTTGTCTCAGGATTTACGTACTTAATCCAGGTTTCGTCACCGGTCACGATTCTGTTTAACAATGGTTCTCCTTCGTCCGCATAATGTGACAGAAAGTCTAATGCAGAGGCCATTCTTTGAGTTTTGTGGTGGTCGGTAAGAATTTTGGGCACCCATCGTGCACATAACTTACGGTAACCCAATCTTGCTGTCACTATCTCGTACAAAAGAGGTCTTAGAAATTCTGTGGAAAATCAGTAGACAACTCCGCCATTGTGAAACGTCGATTTTCACGAACTTTTGCATCAAACTGTCTGAACGAGTTCGTCAGTCACCAAGGATGGTCTACCACTCCTCTCTTCATCATGAACGTTTTCTCGTCCACTTTTAAATAAACGTACCCATTCACGGACAACTCCTTCACTCATAACTTGTGGTCCGTTACACGGCACAAAGCTCACGATGAATAGCTGCTGCAGAGTATCCTTTGGCTGTAAAAAACCGTATAACAGCACGCACTTCACATTTGGCGGTATTTTCTATTGCAGCACACATTTTCAAACTGCCACAAAAACTAAACTAGCGCAGGTACGATGTTCACTCGACTACAGCTTGATGCCGACTGACCTGCTTAGTGCGTGAATGCACAGATGGCGCGCTACTCCCCTCCACTACCCGCACTGTGACCAACCGGAGGTTACTTTCTGAACAGCCCTCGTATTTATATCACTTATTGTTTAGATATCACATGTTAGTATACAACAGTTTATGCTTACAAGTTGATATCTTTTAGTTTACATCTATGATTAATGTAAAACAAAGAAATAAAATTCTGTTGTGTATCATATGATATATTGATCTTATTCATTGTTTACTTGTCATATGTATGTATATAGTAGTATATGCTCATAACGGGATTTAGGAAATCACGTGATCTACAGAAAAGGTTCAGTGACTTCGGGAGTTGGCTGAGCGTTAGCTAAGCGTCAATAGTAGATAGGGACAGAGGAATATTTATTATGTTCACAGACACAATACCCTCTAAAAAAGGCCCAAGTGTGTCATTAACCCCCGGTAATATTAACCCCGCCCCCGGGGATTTCCTGGTATGACCTGATAACCTCCTGTACATTCAACCCCCTGATGTGTTAACCCCCCTGGTAACATTAAACCCCCCCAGGGAATTTCCTGCCATGTCCTCATGTCCGAATTTTACCAGTCACCAAAATCTCTTAACCCCCCCCCTGGGAAGATCCTGGTATGACCAGATAACCCCCTGGAGACTTATCCCCCGGTAACGTTAACCCCCCCTGGGAATTTGTTCATATGACCAGACAATATCCTGACGAAATTAAACCCCCTCTTGTCTTAACCTCCTTAACATTAATCACCCACCCAGGGAATTTCTCGCCTTGACTAGATAGTCTCCTGGTGATATTAAACCCCCTGTTCGACTTAAAATACTGCCTTGAGGTCGGTTTTTATTATGTTTATACTAAACAATTCAAGATAGCTGACCCGTGCAGACTTTTCTCCCGAGCTCATTTCTGGCTAAACCATAGGTCGTAGATCAGATCTGAGGGCACAATCGAAAGACAAAATTAAATTTCCAACAAGAAAGGTCCAGTCACTTTTTGTCGTATCTCTAACGGTTTAACCGCAAAATGCCCTCAAAGTCAAAAGTTTTTACGAATCCGGAAAAAAAGGTCAATTTTTAAATCCCTTGTCATTTACTTAATGTCCAGACTTAACCAGTCACCGAATTCCGCTTATCCCCGAATTTGCAAGCGTTTACTTTGGGGGCCTGGGGGCGTAGCCCCCAGCGAGCCGAAGGCGAGTCCCATATAATATACAGCCGCATGTGTAACTGACTGACTCACTCACTGACTGACAGATATATACAAATTCTAACATAGTTCTAGAAGTGCTGGAAACTTGAAATTTGGCATGCAGGTACCTTTTGCAATATGACCCGGAGGAAAAGTCTGAAAACCGGACTTTTTTACTTTTAAAACCCCTCAAAAAAATTCCCAAAAAATCGCGCATTCTTCACCCCTGCAGGCATTTTTTTTAAGCCCGATAGCGGGCGAACCGTTGGAGCTAGCTCGGATCTGACGAAAAATTCATGGTCAGGAATGAAGTGAACTGCAAAAAAGGTCCAGTGACTTTTTGCTCTATCTTCCATGGTTATGCGACAAAACGCTCGAACATTTGACATTCCAGAGATTTTTTCGATAAAAATAATGTTTCGAGCCCGATAGCGGCCGAACCGTTGGTCGTAGCTCAAATCTGATTGACCCATCAAATTAGCAAATTGCGCGATCTACAGAAAAGGTTCAGTGACTTTTTGCCCTATCTGCATTGGTTTGGCCGAAAAACGTGGTTATGTGCAATTTATTTGTAATATTTACGTGAACATTTTGTTTTTTGGTGTCGATAGCGGCAAAACCATTGGTCGGAAGTCAAAATGAAACAAAGGTTAGATTTAGGAAATAATATGATCTACAAAAAGGGTTGAGTGACTTTTTACTATATCTCCATTAGTTTGACCGCACAACGCGATTAAGTGAAAATATTTTGAAATTTTCGCCTACAAATTTACATTCCGGGCTTGAAGGCGGCTAAACGGTTGGTCGTAGCTCAAAAAATGCGACTTAATAAGTTTTAGTAAACGACGTGTTCTACAAAAAAAGTCCAGTAACTTTATGCCGTATGTACTTTAATAAGCCTGAAAAAACGCGATAAATAGCAAAATATTTGTCGTGAATTGGAAATTTTTGGAGTTTTAAATATATATTAGGCCTATATGTGACTAATATTTGTGTAATTCAATCAGGATTCAGGCTTTGCTAGGTTAACGAGTGAATACAACCCCACATAATAAGTTGGCTGAGCTTTAGCTATGCGTCAATAGTAGATAGGGACAGAATAAATTTTTATTTTGTTCACAGACACAACACCGTCTAAAATAGGGACAGGTGTGTCATTAGCCCCCGGTAACATTAACCCCCCTCCGAGGATTTCCTGGTATGACCAGATAACCTCCTGAGTAAATTAAACCCCCTGATGTGTTAACCCCCCGGTAACATTAACCCCCCCCAGGGAATTTCCTGGCTTGACTAGATAATCTCCTGATGATATTAAACCAACTGTTCAACTTAAAATACTGCCTTAAGGTCGGTTTTTATTATGTTTGTACTAAACAATTCACGATAGCTGACCAGTGCAGACTTTTCTCCCGAGCTCATTCCTGGCTAAACCAAAGGTAGCAGCTAAAATCTGACGACGGAATCGAAGAAAGTTCCAGTCACTTTTTGTCGTATCTCTAACGGTTAAGCGGCAAAACGCCCTCAAAGTCAAGAGTTTGGGTAAATCCGGAAAATTAAACTATGGTATACATACGTCCTCTGACTTTGGTTAAAACCAAATTCTTCTTGTCTGCAAATTTCACGAACACATAACTTAACTCTTCTACCACATCAATTGATTAATATTATACACCACACATCTTTTGGCTGAGCGTTAGCGAAGCATTACGACCCGTAAGATTCTCGAGAACGGATACATAAAATTTGGAAAACTTCACGTCTGAATTTAACCAATCACCGAACTACGCTTATCCCCGAATTTGGCCAACACCCAAATGGGGGCCTGGGGGCGTAGCCCCCAGCGAGCCGAAGGCGAGTCTAATATACTATACAGCCGCATGTGTAACTCACTCACTGATAATGTATACAAATTCTAACCTACTTCTAGAAGTGCTGGAAACTTGAAATTTGGTACGCAGGTACCTTTTGCCGTATAACCAACAGGAAAATTCTGAAAACAGGGATTATTACTTTTAAACCCCTCAAAGAAATTCCTCAAAAATCGCGCATTCTTTACCCCTGCAGGCATTTCTTGTAAGCCTGATAGCGGGTGTGAACCGTTGGATCTAGCTTCAATCTGACGAAAAATCGTTAGTCAGGAATGAAGTGAACTACAAAAAAGGTCTAGTGACTTTTTGTCCTATCTCGTGTGGTTAAGCGACAAAACGCGGGAATGTTTGACATTCCAGAGATTTTTTTGCTTAAAATAAAGTTTCGAGCCTGATAGTGGCCGAACGGTAGGTCGTAGCTCAAATCTGATTGACCCATCAAATTAGCAAATTGCGCGATCTACAGAAAAGGTCCAGTAACCTTTTGCTCTATCTCCAGTGGTTCGGCAGAAAAACGTGATTATGTGCAATTGTTTTGTAATTTTTACGTGAAACTTTTGTTTTCGGGCTCGATAGCGGCGAAACCATTGGACGGAGGTCGAAATAAGACAGACGTTGGAGTTAGGAAATGAGGTAATCTACAAAAATGTGCCAGTAACTCTTTACTCTATCTCCATTGGTTTGGCCGCAAAACGTGATTAAGTGAAAATATTTGGAAATTTTCGCCTAAAAATTTACCTTTCGGGCTCGATAGCGGCTAAACGGTTGGTCGTAGCTCAAAACAAATTTTTAAAAGGATTTAAGAAATTGCGTGATCTACACAAAATGTTCAGTAACATTTTGCCCTATCCTCAACGGTTTGGCTGCATAACGCGTTTTAAAGTATTGATTTTTTAAGTTTTACGTGATATTTTTAAACTGCCCAGTGCAGCCTTTTGTCCTAAGCTCTGTACTGCCTAAATTATAGGTCGTAGCTTAAATCTGATGGCATAATCGAAAGACAAAATCAAATTTCCGACAAGAATGTTCCAGTCACTTTTTGTCGTATCGCTAACGGTTAAGCCACAAAATGCCTTTGAAGTCAAAAGTTTGAATTAATTTGGAAAAGTAGATAAAGTTGGTTAATTTTTCACTCCCAAACCAGTAATCTTGAGCTCGGACATAACATTTCCCCGGTAACATTACCCTCTGGGAATTTCCTGGCATGGCTATATTAACTCCTGAGCAACCCTGTAAAATTGGCACACGTTGTGTCATTAACCCCGGTAACATTTACCCCCCTCCAGCGACTTCATGGTATGATCAGATAACCTCCTGAGTAAATTAAACCTCCTGATGTGTTAACTCCTCCGGTAAAATTATACCCCCCTAGGCAATTTCCTGGCATGACCTCACGTCCGAATTTTACCAATCACCAAATCTCTTCACCCCCCCTTGGGAAGTTCCTGTTAAGACCAGATCACCCCCTGATACCTTAACTCCCGGTAACGTTACAACCCCCCAGGGAATTTTCTGGCATGTCCTCATGTCTGAATTTTACCTATAACCAAATCTCTTAACCCCCCTTGGGAAGTTCCTGGTATGACCAGATAACCCCCTGATGTCTTAACCCCTGGTAAAGTTACAACCTCCCCCTGGAAATTTCCTGGTATGATATAATGTCCGAATTTTACCTATCACCAAATCATTCTTATCCCCGAATTTGGCTAATACCCGAAAGGGGGCCTGGGGGCGTAGCCCCCAGCGAGCCGAAGGCGAGTCCTATATTATATACAGCCGCATGTGAAACCACTCACTCACTCACTCACTCACTGATGGATGTATACAAATTCTAACATAGTTCTAGAAGTGCTGGAAACTTGAAATTTGGCACGCGGGTACCTTTTGTCGTGTCACCAACAGGAAAAGTCTGAAAACCGGACTTTTTTACTTTTAAAAAAATCTCCCTCAAAAAAATTCGAGAAAATTTTGCGCATTTTTCGCCCCTTGCAGGCCTTTTTTTGTAAGTCCGATAGCGGGCGAACCGTTTGAGCTAGCTCGGATCTGACGAAAAATTCATGGTCAGGAATGAAGTGAACTACAAAAAAAGTCCAGTGACTTTTTGCTGTATCTTCCATGGTTAAGCGACAAAACGCTCGAACATTTGAAATTCCAGAGATTTTTTCGATAAAATTAATGTTTCGAGCCCGATAGCGGCCGAACCGTTGGTCGTAGCTCAAATCTGATTGACCCATCAAATTAGCAAATTGCGCGATCTACAGAAAAGGTCTAGTGACCTTTTGCCCTATCTCCATTGGTTTGGCCGAAAAACGTGATTATGTGCAATTTTTTTTGTAATATTTACGTGAAAAGTTTGTTTTTGAGGTCGATAGCGGCGAAACCATTGGTCGGAGGTCAAAATAAATCAAAGGTTGGATTTAGGAAATAATGTGATCTACAAAAAAAGGTCAAGTGACATTTTACTCTATCTCCATTGGTTTTGTCCACAAAACGCTAGTAAGTGAAAATATTTGGAAAATTTTCGTCTACAAATTTACATTCCGGGCTTGATAGCGGCTAAACGGTTGGTCGTAGCTCAAAACATGTCATTTAATAAGTTTTAGTAAACGATGTGTTCTACAAAAAACGTCCAGTAACTTTTGGCCCTATCCTAAATGGTCTGGCCAAAAAACCTGTTTAAAAGGAAATATTTTATACTTTTTAGGTGAAAACTTTGTTTCTGGAGGCGGTAGCAACCGAACCATTGGTCATAACTTAAATCCATAACTAGACAATCTAGAGATCTAAAAAAAGGTTCAGTAGCATTCTGTCGTTTATCTATCCGTAAGCCTGATAAATGCACTAAATGACAAATTCTTTGTCATCATTTTTAGGTGTTTTAGATGTATGCAACTATAATTAGTGCGATTCATGTTGGTTAGAGATTGACCTTGTATTTCTACGTTAACGAGTGACTAAAACCCCCTTCCACATCGGCAGTTGGCTGAGCGTTAGTGAAGCTTCAATAATAGATAGGGACAGAGTGTTTTTTATTATGTTCACATACACAACACTCTCTAAAATAGGCCCACGTGTGTCATTAACCCCTTGTAACATTAACCCCTCCCCCGGGAATTTATTCATATGACCAGAAAAATATCCTGACTAAATTAAACCCCCTGATATCTTAACCCCCTTTAACATTAATCTCCCCCCCCGGGAATTTCCTGGCATGACAAGATAAACCTGCTGAGCAAATTAAACCCCCTAAACAACTTAAAAATAATGACTCAGGGTTGGGTTTTTGTTTATATTTACACTAAACAATTCACAAAAGCCCACCAGTGCAGTCCTTTCTCCACAGCTCCGTACTGGCTAAACCAGACGTCGTAGCTAAAAATCGGACACCAGAATCGAAAGAGAAAATTAAATTTCCGACAAGAAAGGTCCAATCACTTTTTGTCGTATCTCTAACGGTTTAAGCCGCAAAAACACCCTCAAAGTCAAAAGTTTGGACGAATCCAGAAAAAAATCAATGAAAAAGGTCAATTTTTAAATCCCTTGTCCTTTACCTAATGTCCGGACTTAACCAATCACCGAATTCCGCTTATCCCCGAATTTGCAAGCGTACATCATGGGGGCCTGGGGGCGTAGCCCCCAGCGAGCCGAAGGCGAGTCTAATATATATACAACCGCATGTGTAACTGACTGACTGACTGGACTCACGTATACTAATTCTAACCTACTTCCAGATGAGTTTAGAGACTTGAAATTTGGTACACAGATAGCTTTCCACGTGTAACCACCAGGAAAATCCCGAAAAGTGAGAATTTTTCATTTTCAACCCCTCAAAAAAATTCCCAAAAAATCGCGCATTCTTCACCCCTGCAGGCATTTTTTGTAAGCCCGATAGCGGGCGAACCGTTGGAGCTAGCTCGGATCTGACGGAAAATTCATGGTCAGGAATGAAGTGAACTACAAAAAAGGTCTAATGACTTTTTGCTCTCTATCTTCCATGGTTTTTTAAGCGACAAAACGCTCGAACATTTGAAATTCCAGAGATTTTTTCGATAAAAAATAATGTTTCAAGCCCGATAGCGGCCGAACCGTTGGTCGTAGCTCAAAATCTGATTGACCCATCAAATTAGCAAATTGCGCGATCTACAGAAAAGGTCCAGTAATCTTTTGCCCTATCTCGATTGGTTTGGCCGAAAAAAACGTGATTATGTACAATTTTGTTGTAACTTTTACGCGAAAACTTTTGTTTTTGGGGGTCGATAGCGGCGAAACCATTGGTCGGAGGTCAAAATAAGACTAACGTTTTATTTGGGAAATAAGATGACCTACAAAAAAGGTCCAGTGACTTTTTACTATATTTCCCTTAGTTTGACCGCAAAACGCGATTAAGTGAAAATATTGGACATTTTCGCCTAAAAATTTACATTCCGGGCTTGATAGCGGCTAAACGGTTGGTCGTAACTCAAAACAAATTTTAAACGGGATTTAGGAAATCACGTGATCTACAGAAAAGGTTCAGTGACTTCGGGAGTTGGCTGAGCGTTAGCTAAGCGTCAATAGTAGATAGGGACAGAGGAATATTTATTATGTTCACAGACACAATACCCTCTAAAAAAGGCCCAAGTGTGTCATTAACCCCCGGTAATATTAACCCCCCCCCCCCGGGGATGTGTAACTGACTGACTGACTGACTCACTCACGTATACTAATTCTAACCTACTTCCAGATGAGTTAGAGACTTGAAATTTGGTACACAGATAGCTTTCCACGTGTAACCACCAGGAAAATCCCAAAAAGTGAGAATTTTTCATTTTCAACCCCTTAAAAAAATCAAAATGGCGGACGCATTTTCTCCCCGTGTAGACCTTTCGTAGGCGCTCGATTGTGACTTAACGAAGCATCCTATCGAAAAACGGAGCCCACTTACAGTATTCTCCTTGAAACTCTCTACAAGTTTGCAATTTAAACTTTTGCTCTATCTCTTAAAGTGTATATACAGGAGGCGCGAGAAGTTGAAAAACGTATTTTTTGAAAATTTTCAAAAATTTCTAATAAAAAAAAAAACAAATTTTTAGAAAATAAATAATAACACCATAAGATGCATCGTGAAATTCTACACCAATAAACAGTTTGAAGTGTCTCAATATGTTTACCCAATCCCGAGAAATAAATAATTTTGTGATATAGTAGATAGGGACATTGCGATGGTTGGTAGGGTGGGGGAGGGGGGGGTTAACGTAAAGATAGTCCTAGGTTAACTTTTTTGGTGTCGATAGATAGGGAAAATAATTCAGAGGGGTTGGGGTCGGTCCAGGGGTGGAAAAAATTTCGTCATTTTTTCGATATCTCTTACCGTTTACGAGATATTTGCAAAAAACTGTCATTTTTTGCTATTTTTCCACCCATCTTCATTCGCGTTTCCAAAAGTCAACAGCAAAATTCAGTTGCTGCTTTCCGAAGTGATAGTTTTGTGTCGGGACAACATTAGGGATCCTAGTGAAGAGAATTGATGGCCTTAGCGACTTCTGTACGGTACGTAGGAGTTGATATCCCTAGATGTCTATGAAATCCAAACTTAACTTTACGTTCCTACTCAGTCTACATTGACTACTTGAATAGCCGTACTCTTAACTTGGCTGAATATTTTCGGTTTTATACTAGGCTTTATTTTTTTGTTGTTTCCTTAATGGATTGACTGTTTCAGTAAAAAATATATGTATTTTACGTTTAAATAAAAGTTCACGTTCATCGTTCTTAACATCCAAGTGACTACTTCTATTCTACTTCTTTGCTTTCTTTTCTTTCTTATTACGCCATATTGTGACCAATTTTCTTACTTTTCTTTTGTGTTCTCGTTGTTTTTTTATCTTATATCTTTTTATTATTTTTTTACTTAGTTAAAGCTTATAACTTCCTTTTTAACTTTTTAATATTTATTGAAATCAGCTAAATTGTAGATAGAGGCGGGCACTGTTGTTGACGTCCAAGTGACTATTTCTGCTTCTTCGCTGTACTATTAGGCAACATTTTGCCCTTTTTTCTGACTGTTCCTTGTGTTCTCGTTGTGTTTTTTTTTGTGTTCTTAATTGAAGCTTATATTCCTTTTTAATTATTGTTTAATTTTTTTATTCCTTTTTATTTGACGTTTAAAATGAATGCATTCCTCGAGGGAATGGTAAGAGAGGTTGAGAGTGGGGACTGTCTTAGTACTGACCATATGGATAGGTTCGGAAGCATACTGGATGAAAACACTGAGTATCATCCTGTAAGCTGTTTGGCCATTGATGCAATGGAAGGTGTTTCGGCTGTCGCTACACCTCACATACAAATTCTGTTCTCGGGGAAGATCGACGCCAGTTCTATCGGTCATTGGATTGTGGTCTTCCACGATGGCAGTAATTTTGTATGTGTACGACAGTCTGAACAGTGCCCACCTCACTGCAGACCAAACTAAGCTGCTCTCCCTTCTGTTCCCGGAACCTATCCATCGTTCCAGCATTTATTCCCGTCCAAAGGCAAGAAAAACGGTTTTTGACTGCGGCGTATTCGCCATTGCTAATGCTACTTCACTTGCCCTTGGCCGGGACCCAGCCAAACTGCGCTATGATATACCATCAATGCGCCCCCATTTGGCTGAAAATGCTGCGCACGGGTAGACTGGATATGTTCCCTACGCTATCAGTGTCCTCTCTCCTCCTGAGCCAATAATCAAAGATCCTAATTCTACTTGTTTAAGCATTGTCGAATCTTTACCGCCATTAGAAATAAGTACCATGTCCGTCTGTGCTCCAGTTAAAAAGGGGCCGGGTAGACCTAAAAAAGTGAAACGTGGCCGCCCTAAAACTCTTTCAACCACTAAGGAGGGAGCAGATAAAAAATTCAAAGAAAAAGTACTCCTCAAACAATCCTCAAGTCAAACAGGGATGCTGTTCAACGTTACACTGAGCAGCACCCTCAGGTCCACCGAGATGCTGTCCAGCGTTACACTGAGCAGCACCCTCAGGTCCACCGAGATGCTGTTCAGCGTTACACTGAGCAACATCCTCAGGTCCATCGAGATGCTGTTCAGCGCTACACTGAGCAGCATCCTGAAGTTCACAGGGGTGCTGTTCAGCGTTATACAGAAAAACATCCTGACACAAAATTTACAAAAAGTACAAATATTTCGAATAAAAAATCCTAAATTGACAGAATTAAGGCACATTTCCAACATACTAGCACGACGTGTAGTTGAACATGGCCCAATGGCGTATTGGAAAATAGATAATTTAGTCTATATTAATTCTTACAAACTAAAAAAAATAAGTTTATGGGACGAAAACATTTCAAAGTGTCCTCATTGTCATGCAAGGCTGATCGATGAAGAGAAGGATAGGAAGAAATGGTGTTGCGGTGAGGGATCTTATAAAGTCCATAATTTACCTCCTCTGGACGCCAGTTTCTATTCTAACCGTCTGTTCATCGAACGAGCCCGTGCCTACAATGACTTGTTTGCCTTCTGCGCTCTCGAGGTGACTGGGGGGTACCGTCATCCTTCAGGCCTCGCCTTCTTTAAGATCGAAGGTAAGATGTACCACCAGGTTCACAGTCTGGACGCTCCAGGTCAAAAGTTTAGGACCAAGGGAGGTGATGTCCAGTTTGTGAACCGGTGCCGCCTGTACATAGATGATGGCGAGGAGCGCAAAAACATTGCCATGGGTAGATCATTGAACTCAGAAGTCATTGATGAAATTAATACATATCTTCTTTCCTGTAATCCTTTCATCAATGATTTCCGTAGATTGAGTGATGAGCCTTCAGTCAACGCTCATTTGGAATTTGAAGTGACCAGCAGATCTACCCATGGCCCTGTTCTTGGAGATAGGCAAACAGGCATTGAAGTGCACGCTGTATTGAGCAATGAAGACACCATAACTGATCCAAGAAAATTGACCATCTGGAAGAAGAGTGATAGGCGTCCGTCTTCCGTTGACCTCTTTAGCCCCTTAATGGAGCCTTTCCAATATCCGTTGCTCTATCCTCAAGGTAATTTAGGGTGGCATATTGGGCGCTTAGACAACCACGGGGGGAAAACTTTCACAATACAATTACTCTAGATGTCTCCTCCTCTCCGATCCCCGTTTCTCGCATTTCGGCAGGCTGTCTCAAGCATGGCAGGTCGAGATGTTCGCGAGGTACGAGGAGGAGCGTCTAAGATTTATTCGTTTCTCCCAAACGCGTTCTGCTGCTCAAAATTCCTTGAGGATAGGGACCACTGGACGAGCTCCTTGAAGCTCAAACGGGGGGTAGGCAAGCTGGTGGGCAGGTTTTAGGCGACATCACCCGCGATGAAACAGTCTTGGGTGAGGGTGGGGTGCAGGCTGGAAAAAGTTTACCTCCCAAGTTCGTTTACCGGTGGACCCAGATACATGAAGGTACATTACGAGAACGCAATGGGCCTTGTGTCTCGTCTGGGTTCACCTACGTTTTTTCCTGACGTTCACCTTCAGTGCTACTTGGGAGGAAAACAAGAAGGCCTGCCCTCACAACAGCGGGCGCAGTGACCCCTCAACAGCCTGCAGAATCTTCCAGATTAAACTTGGCGAACTCCTCCGAGATCTGCGCAGCGGAGCAATGTTTAGCCGTCCGGTTTACATCGTCTATGTCATTGAAATGCAAAATGAGGGGCCTTCCTCATGCCCACATTGTGTTTAAAATTGACGGCGATGGACCGGTACAGGCACGTGGACATTGACTCCGTAATACGCGCAGACATCCCTTCGGAGGAGGAAGCCGCTGGAAGACTCAGGAAGTTGGTGCTGAAACACATGATTCATGGTCCATGTGGTACTGACCACCGCCACCGACTTCCTGTGCTGGGACTCTGCAAAGGGGCACTGCAACAAGTTCTACCCCAAGCCTGCCTGCCAAACCACCCACGTGGACGAGAGGGGGTTCGTCCAATACAAACGAGACTACACAAACGAAGGCTTTATCACATCACGGAGGAGACAGATCAAAGTGCATGATGGCTGGGGTCGTTCCGTACAATTCCGCATTACTGCTCAAATACGAGGCGCACATAAACTTGGAGCTTGCTTCTACTCGTCGCGTAATAATCAAGTACCTCTTTAAGTACCTCATGAAAGGCGGTTCTCTCCAGAACGTAACCGTCACTCCCCTGGGGAAACAAGAGGATGAGGTCGAGCATTACGTGACGAAGAGAATGGTGGGTGCCAGCGACGCATGCTGGCGTCTTCTCGACTTTCCTGTGTCAAAGCTCGAGCCCACCGTTGAGTGTCTTCCCGTGCATTTAGAGGGCAAACAAAGTGTTGTCTTTCGGCCGAGACAGCTCTCTGATGCAGTCACTCAAGCAAGCTCCAAGCTTATGGTCTACTTCAATCGCCCGCACCATGAAACTTTTGACAATGTCCACGTACCAGACATTTTACGAGAAGTTCATGGTGCACACTAAGCGCCCACGTACTGCGGAATTGTACGAACACCCCGATGGCCATCACTTTGTAACGACTCGCCAGCGTGGTGAGAAGGTATGTAGGTTGATGTGGGTCTCTCCCAACCGAGGAGAAACAATACTACCTTCGTATTCTACTTATGTCTACACCTTGCCGTGGTTACGTTGATCTTCTGGCTCGTGGCGGTCCTGGTTGCCGGACGTTTCAGGACGTAGCCCGCAATCTCGGCCTGGTGGAAGACGGAAGAAGAATACAATCACGCGCTGCGCGAGGCATCTACGTTTATGACTGGACCTAGGCTCCGTTCCTTCTTCGTGATCCTCTGCAACATGGGAGCTCCCCGCTGCTCTTCTGTGGGAGTCTTTCAAGAACCACCTTAGCGAGGATCACTTAGAAAGGAACCCTCTCGACCCTGAACTGGCGGTGAAAACTTACCTTGATAGACATCGATCGGAGCCTCCGCCAGCAGGGATCGTGCTTGAAAGATCATGGACTCCCCTACGTCGAGGATGACACGACTGAGTTAGGTAGAGAGCTACTCAACTACGGCGAGAACCTCCAGCGAACCATCTTTGAGGACTGGGTGCCCCAAACTCTCCCCAGACCAGCGCCGTGTGTTTGAGTACGTTCGCTCTCTGCTTCTCAACCCCCGTGACCGACGCACTTCTAGAATCATATTTCTGGACGGTCCCGGGGGTTATGGGAAGACCTCTCTGATTCGTGTCATCCTTGCGTATGTCCGTGGTTGTCGACAGGTTGCACTCGCCGTGGCTAGCTCAGGGATTGCTGCAAGGAACATGGCTGGAGGAACAACAGCACATAGCATGTTCCGACTCCCTCTAGACCTAGGTCACGGCACAGGTGTGTGGAAACATCACCAACGGGTCCCAGCGAGCAGAACTCATCAGAGCAGCACAGCTCATTGTGTTTGATGAGGCCCCGATGGCACACCGCTACATCTTCGAGATGATCGACAGGTCCCTCCGGGATCTCATGAATAGTTAGTGTGCCATTCGGGAATAAGATCTTCATCTGCTCCGGGGACTTCCGTCAGATTGCGCCCGTCGTTGAGAAGGCTCGCACACCAGCTGATGTCGCGTGCGTGTCACTTCGGGCGTCACATCTGTGGCGACTGTTCACACTATTTTCCCTGACGACACCCCAGAGAACTAGTGGTTCCATTGACTACTCCAACTTCCTCCTTGGAGTAGGCAATGGAACAATAAATCCTTTACTTTTTGGAGAAGGCCGCGAGAGAGAGTCTCTCATTTCCCCTCACTGGGGTGAGATGCCTCACTTCTCTCGCGGACTTAATAACGGATGTGTTTCCTCCTGGTGTTCTGCGAGATCCTGATCTTTGTGCGAGACGGGCAATACTCTCAACTCTGAATGTGAACGTCAAGGAGATCAACGGTCGCATCCTAGACCTCATGGACGGGCGCATTCATGAGTTGAGAAGCGCGGACACCGTGGACAGAGAAGACGACGACGGGCTGGATGTGGACGTAAATCTCCTCAACCAGGCCACTGGCAAAAGGAGTGCCAGATCACGTCCTGCGTCTCAAGGTCGGCTCCGTATGCTTAATCATGAGAAACTTAAATATCGGTGATGGACTCGTGAACGGCACCAAAGTTCATTGTGACGGCGATCAGCAGCCGACTGATCACCGTCAGACTTATCGGCAACACGCAACCTATCGGAATTCCCCGGATTACGTTCAGGTTCGCGTTTGCCGAAGGATCGCCGCTCCGGGTTTGTCGCCGTCAGTTCCCCCTCATGTTGGCGTACTGCATGACTGGTCACAAGAGCCAAGGCCAGACAATTGAGTACGTCGGAGTCGACCTGAGAACGGACTGCTTCACTCATGGCCAGCTCTACGTCCTGTTGAGCAGAGTGAGACGTCCAGACGACATCGTCGTTTCTTGTACCAGACGACAGAATAGTAGAAGGAGTCGCCTATGCAAAGAATATTGTATATGACGAGCTCCTTCTAAACACTGATTAAGTCTTCGGCAGTAGGCTAGGGGATCTGCCACTTAAAAAAAAACTCCCCGTCGTGATTTGACCTAGCAGTAGGCAAAGGGAACTGCTTTACCAAAACTCCCTGATGATTTCATTAGCAGTAGGCAAAGGGGACTGCTTCACCAAAACTCCCTGATGATTTCATTAGCAGTAGGCAAAGGGAACTGCTTTACCAAAACTCCCTGATGATTTCATTAGCAGTAGGCAAAGGGAACTGCTTTACCAAAACTCCCTGATGATTTCATTAGCAGTAGGCAAAGGGAACTGCTTTACCAAAACTCCCTGATGACTTTATTAGCAGTAGGCAAGGGGATCTGCCAGAATAAAAACTCCCCGTTTTGTGTAAATATGTAAATAGATATGGTCTCTAAGTTTGCCGGCCTCCCCGTGGCGAGACTGGATACGCCAACCTCAATATCTGAGCGTTGGTAAACCGACGGGCAAACAACTGATTTTCTGTTCTTTTCAAAATTCCAAACACATTTTATTCTATATTTTTTAAACCACTATTCATATTCAACACACACAAAATCAACCATCTCTTTTGCTTAAAAACGAATAATGACAAATTAATTAAACAGCAATATTCTTTTCATCCTAAAAAATAAACCCAATTCTTTTACCTCAAAGTCAATTCACCATTCATTAACATTGTCTAAGTCATCGTGTTTTCATGCCATCAACCATCTGACATATTTAATCAATACTTTAACAATTTAACAACCTGTTCTACCATTGCATTCAACCATAAGTTATGCCATAAACATAACTAACTATTGCACTTAAAACCAAAGCTGATTTAATAAGCTACTTGTTGTTATAAATGTGTACATATACATGGTCTCTGCGTTTTGTGCATCCCTGTGGCGAGACTGAATACGCTAACCTCAATGCCTGAGCGTAGGTTAACCGACAAACAGCCAACTTACTTTTACTCATTTCAGCCGAACCGTTGGTCGTAGCTCAAATCTGATTGACCCATCAAATTAGCAAATTGCGTTATCTACAGAAAAGGTCAAGTGACTTTTTGCCCTATCTCCATTGGTGTGGCCGAAAAACGTGATTATGTGCAATTTTTTTTGTAACTTTTTACGTGAAACTTTTGTTTTCGGGCTCGATAGCGGCGAAAACCATTGGTCGGAGGTCAAAATAAATCAAAGGTTAGATTTAGTAAATAGTGTGATCTACAAAAAAGTTCAAATGACATTTTTACTCTATCTCCATTGGTTTGTCCGCAAAATGCTATTAAGTGAAAATATTTGGAAATTTTCGCCTACAAATTTACATTCCGGGCTTGATAACGGCTAAACGGTTGGTCGTAGCTCAAAACATCCATTTAATAAGTTTTAGAAAACGACGTGTTCTACAAAAAAACGTCCAGTAACTTTTGGCCCTATCCTAAATGGTCTGGCCAAAAAACCTGTTTAAAAGGAAATATTTTATACTTTTTAGGTGAAAACTTTGTTTCTGGAGGCGGTAGCAACCGAACCATTGGTCATAACTTAAATCCATAACTAGACAATCTAGAGATCTAAAAAAAGGTTCAGTAGCATTCTGTCGTTTATCTATCCGTAAGCCTGATAAATGCACTAAATGACAAATTCTTTGTCATCATTTTTAGGTGTTTTAGATGTATGCAACTATAATTAGTGCGATTCATGTTGGTTAGAGATTGACCTTGTATTTCTACGTTAACGAGTGACTAAAACCCCCTTCCACATCGGCAGTTGGCTGAGCGTTAGTGAAGCTTCAATAATAGATAGGGGCAGAGTGTTTTTTATTATGTTCACATACACAACACTCTCTAAAATAGGCCCACGTGTGTCATTAACCCCTTGTAACATTAACCCCCCCCCCGGGAATTTATTCATATGACCAGAAAATATCCCGACTAAATTAAACCCCCTGATATCTTAACCCCCTTTAACATTAATCTCCCCCCCCCGGGAATTTCCTGGCATGACAAGATAAACCTCTGAGCAAATGAAACCCCCTAAACAACTTAAAAATAATGACTCAGGGTTGGGTTTTTGTTATATTTACACTAAACAATTCACAAAAGCCCACCAGTGCAGGATAGGGGCACGTCTGAATTTAACCAATCACCGAACTACGCTTATCCCCGAATTTAGCCAACACCCAAATGGGGGCCTGGGGGCGTAGCCCCCAGCGAGCCGAAGGCGAGTCTAATATACTATACAGCCGCATGTGAAACTGACTGACTGACTCACTGATATATAGATACAAATTCTAACATAGTTCTAGAAGTGCTGGAAACTTGAAATTTGGCATACAGGTACCTTTTGCAATATGACCCGGAGGAAAAGTCTGAAAACTGGACATTTTTACTTTTAAAACCCCCTCAAAAAAAATTATTAAAAAAATGCGCATTTTTTTACCCTTGCAGGCCTTTTTTGTAAGCCTGATAGCGGGCGAACCGTTGGAGCTAGCTCGGATCTAACGAAAAATTCATAGTCAGGAATGAAGTGAACTACAAAAAAGGTCCAATGACTTTTTGCTCTATCTTCCATGGTTAAGTGACAAAACGCTTGAATATTTGACATTCCAGAGATTTTTTCGATAAAAAATAATGTTTCGAGCCCAATAGCGGCCGAACTGTTGGTCGTAGCTCAAATCTGATTGACCCATCAAATTAGAAAATTGCGCGATCTACAGAAAAGGTCTAGTGACGTTTTGCCCTATCTCCATTGGTTTAGCCGAAAAACGTGATTATGTGCAATTTTTTTGTAACTTTTACGTGAAACTTTTGTTTTTGGAGTCGATAGCGGCGAAACCATTAGTCGGAGGTCAAAATAAAATAAACGTTACATTTAGGAAATAAAGTGATCTACAAAAAAGGTTAAATAATTTTTTACTCTATCTCCATTGGTTTGGCCGCAAAATGTGATTAAGTGAAAATATTTGGAAAGTTTCGCCTAAAAATGTACCTTCCGAGCTCGATAGCGGCTAAACTGTAGGTCGTAGCTCAAAACAAATTTTCTAAAAGATTTAGAAAACAGCGCGATCTACAAAAAAGGTTAAATGACATTTTGCCCTATCCCCAATGGTTTGGCCGCATTACGCGTTTTAAAGTATCGATTTTTCGAGTTTTACGTGAGATATTGTTTTCTGGGCTCCATTGCAGACAAAACCTTAGGTTTAGGCCAAATTAAAAAATTTGATTTTAATACAAAATAATACGATCTACAAAAAAGGCCCAGTGACGTTTTACTCTATCTCTCATGCTTTAGCCGTAAAACGTGATTATGTTGAAAATTTCACTTAAAAACTTAACTTCCGGGCTCGATATTGGCCGAACCGTTAGCCCTAGCTTAAATGTAAAATGTTTTGTAACTAGCTATTCATAGGATCTAAAAAAAGGTTCAGCAGCTTTCTATCGTTTATCTTTCCGTAAGCCTGATAAATGCTCTAAATGACAAATTCTTCGTCGTTACTTTTAGGTGTTTTAAATTTTTCAACTTTAATTAGTGCGCTTCATGCTGGTTCCAGCTTGACCTTGTATTATTACGTTAACGAGTGACTAAAACCCCCCTCCACGTCGGGAGTTGGCTGAGCGTTAGTGAAGTTTCAATAGTAGATAGGGACAGAGTGTTTTTTATTATGTTCAAAGATACAACACCCTCTAAAATAGGCCCACGTGTGTCATTAACCCCTTGTAACATTAACCCCCCCACCCCGGGAATTTATTCATATGACAAGAAAATATCCTGACTAACTTAAACCCCCTGATGTCTTAACCCCCCTTTAACATTAATCTCCTCCCCCCCGGGAATTTCCTGGCATGACAAGATAAACCTCTGAGCAAATTAAACCCCCTAAACAACTTAAAAAATAATGACTCAGGGTTGGGTTTTTGTTATATTTACACTAAACAATTCACAATAGCCCACCAGTGCAGTCCTTTCTCCACAGCTCCGTACTGGCTAAACCAGACGTTTTAGCTAAAATCGGACACCAGAATCGAAAAATAAAATTAAATTTCCGACAAGAAAGGTCCAGTCACTTTTTCTCGTATCTCTAACGGTTAAGCCACAAAAGGCCTTTGAAGTCAAAACTTTAAATTAATCTGGAAAATTCGATAAAATGAGTCAACTTTTAACTCCCAAATCCCTAATCTTAAGCTCGGGCATAACCTTTCCCCGAATACCGCTTATCCCCGAATTTAAGGCACTTACTTTGGGGGCCTGGGGGCGTAGCCCCCAGCGAGCCGAAGGCGAGTCTAATATATATACAACCGCATGTGTAACTGACTGACTGACTGACTCACTCACGTATACTAATTCTAACCTACTTCCAGATGAGTTAGAGACTTGAAATTTGGTACACAGATAGCTTTCCACGTGTAACCACCAGGAAAATCCCGAAAAGTGAGAATTTTTCATTTTCAACCCCTCAAAAAAATTCCCAAAAAATCGCGCATTCTTCACCCCTGCAGGCATTTTTTGTAAGCCCGATAGCGGGCGAACCGTTGGAGCTAGCTCGGATCTGACGGAAAATTCATGGTCAGGAATGAAGTGAACTACAAAAAAGGTCTAATGACTTTTTGCTCTATCTTCCATGGTTAAGCGACAAAACGCTCGAACATTTGAAATTCCAGAGATTTTTTCGATAAAAATAATGTTTCAAGCCCGATAGCGGCCGAACCGTTGGTCGTAGCTCAAATCTGATTGACCCATCAAATTAGCAAATTGCGCGATCTACAGAAAAGGTCCAGTAATCTTTTGCCCTATCTCGATTGGTTTGGCCGAAAAACGTGATTATGTACAATTTTGTTGTAACTTTTACGCGAAACTTTTGTTTTTGGGGTCGATAGCGGCGAAACCATTGGTCGGGAGGTCAAAATAAGACTAACGTTTTATTTAGGAAATAAGATGACCTACAAAAAAGGGTCTAGTGACTTTTTACTATATTTCCCTTAGTTTGACCGCAAAACGCGATTAAGTGAAAATATTGGACATTTTCGCCTAAAAAATTTACATTCCGGGCTTGATAGCGGCTAACGGTTGGTCGTAACTCAAAACAAATTTTAAACGGGATTTAGGAAATCACGTGATGTACAGAAAAGGTTCAGTGACTTCGGGAGTTGGATGAGCGTTAGCTAAGCGTCAATAGTAGATAGGGACAGAGGAATATTTATTATGTTCACAGACACAATACCCTCTAAAAAAGGCCCAAGTGTGTCATTAACCCCCGGTAATATTAACCCCCCCCCCGGGGATTTCCTGGTATGACCTGATAACCTCCTGTACATTCAACCCCCTGATGTGTTAACCCCCCTGGTAACATTAAACCTCCCCCAGGGAATTTCCTGCCATGACCTCATGTCCGAATTTTTATTAGTCACCAAATCTCTTAACCCCCCCCCTGGGAAGATCCTGGTATGACCAGATAACCCCCTGGAGACTTATCCCCCGGTAACGTTAACCCCCCCTGGGAATTTGTTCATATGACCAGACAATATCCTGACGAAATTAAACCCCCTCTTGTCTTAACCTCCTTAACATTAATCACCCACCCAGGGAATTTCTCGCCTTGACTAGATAGTCTCCTGGTGATATTAAAACCCCCTGTTCGACTTAAAAATACTGCCTTGAGGTCGGTTTTTATTATGTTTATACTAAAACAATTCAAGATAGCTGACCCGTGCAGACTTTTCTCCCGAGCTCATTTCTGGCTAAACCATAGGTCGTAGATCAGATCTGAGGGCACAATCGAAAGGACAAAATTAAATTTCCAACAAGAAAGGTCCAGTCACTTTTTGTCGTATCTCTAACGGTTTAACCGCAAAATGCCCTCAAAGTCAAAAGTTTTTACGAATCCGGAAAAAAATCTATGAAAAAGGTCAATTTTTAAATCCCTTGTCATTTACTTAATGTCCGGACTTAACCAGTCACCGAATTCCGCTTATCCCCGAATTTGCAAGCGTTTACTTTGGGGGCCTGGGGGCGTAGCCCCCAGCGAGCCGAAGGCGAGTCTAATATATATACAACCGCATGTGTAACTGACTGACTGACTCACTCACTCACGTATACTAATTCTAACCTACTTCCAGATGAGTTAGAGACTTGAAATTTGGTACACAGATAGCTTTCCACGTGTAACCACCAGGAAAAATCCCGAAAAGTGAGAATTTTTCATTTTCAACCCCTCAAAAAAATTCCCAAAAAATCGCGCATTCTTCACCCCTGCAGGCATTTTTTGTAAGCCCGATAGCGGGCGAACCGTTGGAGCTAGCTCGGATCTGACGAAAAATTCATAATCAGGAATGAGGTGAACTACAAAAAAGGTCCAGTGACTTTTTGCTCTATCTTCCATGGTTAAGCGACAAAACGCTCGAACATTTGAAATTCCAGAGATTTTTTCGATAAAAATAATGTTTCAAGCCCGATAGCGGCCGAACCGTTGGTCGTAGCTCAAATCTGATTGACCCATCAAATTAGCAAATTGCGCGATCTACAGAAAAGGTCCAGTAATCTTTTGCCCTATCTCGATTGGTTTGGCCGAAAAACGTGATTATGTACAATTTTGTTGTAACTTTTTACGCGAAACTTTTGTTTTTGGGGTCGATAGCGGCGAAACCATTGGTCGGAGGTCAAAATAAGACTAACGTTTTATTTAGGAAATAAGATGACCTACAAAAAAGGTCCAGTGACTTTTTACTATATTTCCCTTAGTTTGACCGCAAAACGCGATTAAGTGAAAATATTGGACATTTTCGCCTAAAAATTTACATTCCGGGCTTGATAGCGGCTAAACGGTTGGTTCGTAACTCAAAACAAATTTTAAACGGGATTTAGGAAATCACGTGATCTACAGAAAAGGTTCAGTGACTTCGGGAGTTGGCTGAGCGTTAGCTAAGCGTCAATAGTAGATAGGGACAGAGGAATATTTATTATGTTTCACAGACACAATACCCTCTAAAAAAGGCCCAAGTGTGTCATTAACCCCCGGTAATATTAACCCCCCCCCCCGGGGATTTCCTGGTATGACCTGATAACCTCCTGTACATTCAACCCCCTGATGTATTAACCCCCCTGGTAACATTAAACCCCCCCAGGGAATTTCCTGCCATGACCTCATGTCCGAATTTTACCAGTCACCAAATCTCTTAACCCCCCCCCCTGGGAAGATCCTGGTATGACCAGATAACCCCCTGGAGACTTATCCCCCGGTAACGTTAACCCCCCCTGGGAATTTGTTCATATGACCAGACAATATCCTGACGAAATTAAACCCCCTCTTGTCTTAAACCTCCTTAACATTAATCACCCACCCAGGGAATTTCTCGCCTTGACTAGATAGTCTCCTGGTGATATTAAACCCCCTGTTCGACTTAAAATACTGCCTTGAGGTCGGTTTTTATTATGTTTATACTAAACAATTCAAGATAGCTGACCCGTGCAGACTTTTCTCCCGAGCTCATTTCTGGCTAAACCATAGGTCGTAGATCAGATCTGAGGGCACAATCGAAAGACAAAATTAAATTTCCAACAAGAAAGGTCCAGTCACTTTTTGTCGTATCTCTAACGGTTTAACCGCAAAATGCCCTCAAAGTCAAAAGTTTTTACGAATCCGGAAAAAAATCTATGAAAAAGGTCAATTTTTAAATCCCTTGTCATTTACTTAATGTCCGGACTTAACCAGTCACCGAATTCCGCTTATCCCCGAATTTGCAAGCGTTTACTTTGGGGGCCTGGGGGCGTAGCCCCCAGCGAGCCGAAGGCGAGTAGGAAATATACAATTATGGTAAATCAAACAAATACGTGCATAAGTGTAGTAGGTTATGCTATAAACGTTACAAAAATGCCTATAAGTATATAAGTTTTATGTTTTTAGAAAAAAAAAATTCAAGGTTGTTAATACTTTCTAGTTTTAAAATACAAATTGTTTTTATAGTATAAACAAAAAAGGTTCATCTTAGTACAGCATAAAAAACTCAAACAGAATGTTGAAACTTTGGAAAATATAGCTTATTTAATTCACCTTTCACAAACCTGTCTCATATGGTCAGCACACACCCACCCAAGACATTTGACACACTTTTTCCTTGAGGTCTTATTCCTGGCTCGGCCGCAGAGGTAGCACTTCCTTTCCCAGAGACTCCTCGGGCTGCTGGTTGAGGTGGAAGTTCTCTGTCCAGTTTCAGCAGGATCCTTCCTCTTGTTTTTATTTCCTGTGGTATCATCTCTAAACTGATGCGATGTCCAATTTGTGGTCTAATTAGGTTGAAGGCCATTTCTTTCAAAAAATCACAACGGCTCACATGGTCAAGTTTTTTATTTGTTTTATATATTACAAGAGCATTCACTCCTACATTCAGGATATGAAAGAAGAGTGTTAATGGCCATCTTCGTGAGTTCCTCGAAGTGTCATATTGACGACACATTTTGTCTAGAAATGTCCACGCCGTACTTTGTTTCGTTGTAGGATGTAATGATCATGGGTTTTCGCTCATCACCTGTATTTGGATCGATTGCCATGTTTCCATGCATAGTTGATATTGCTAACACAGCCTTCTTCCTCTTCGGCACGTACGATACTAATGTACAGTTTTTTTTAAAGCCAAACAAACTGCTTTTGACTTCTCGTGAGTTATCAGGTACAGTAGAACCTCGATAGTTCGACACTTTGTGGACTAACGGGGTGTCGAACTATCAAGATGTCGAACTATAGGGAGTATATAGATTTTAACACAAGGAATATTAAAAAGGCGAGTTTTATGTTAAGATGGACTGTAATTTAATTAACAATGTACAACTAAACAAATATTAAACTGATGAAACAAAATGTATCAACTTACATTGTTTTACAGTGCTGTACTTCTTCCTCTTAAAATAGTTAATGATTAAATGAATAAATGTAAAAAATAAACAAACTCAATTCATAATATAGGCTAGATAAAAAAACAAAATGTATATACAAAAATAAATTAATATGGGACAACTATAACTTGTAACATGGTTACATCATGTTTTACTTTTTACAACGCAAAATAGTTTGTGATTTTTAATTGTTTTTCACTTTGGTTTCTTCGCCGAGCCGCCTCGTCACGTAATCGTCGAAGAAACAAAATGTCCATTCCAGTCGTCCCTTGTTCCTGTAAATACTGGATCGCTCCCTCGAAGAATTTTACACCTTCGCTGTGTGTCAGTTTTGATTTTTGAGTGGTATCTTCGTCGTCTTCTGACTCTTCTTCACTATCCTCTTCTTGATTTTAAAGCATCAACTATTTCTTCCTCTGAAGTTGGTCCGCTTTCTTCATCTTGTTCCATCCACTCGAAAACATCTGTAGGTGAAGCTTCTTCACAACCTGGGATTTTTTCCATTAAAGTGGCTAGCTCGTCATCTTTAATTTCTTCGTTGAACTCATTTCCCTGGTGGTCCAAGAGCTTCCTCCAAGAACGCACGAGCGTTAGGGGATTGAGTTCATCCCATGCCTGGGAAATCCAGCCAACAACATCCAGCATATCAATTTTTTTTAACTTATCCACTAATTCGACTCCTTCATCTAGGGCTTGAATGAGACATGAAAGGAGTTTCTTCCTATACAACTTCTTAAGCGTTACCAAAACTCCGTGGTCCATAGGCTGGCAAAGGGAGGTTACGTTAGGGGGCAAGAACATAGCTTTAATTTCTCCGTCTTGAATGACATCTACAGCCGGGTGCGTTGTTGCGTTGTCGAGGATCAAGAGTGCTTTCATTGGAAGGTTCTGGGACTTTAGATGCTTCTTAATTTCGGGCACAAACTGTTTGTGAAACCATTCGTTAAAAATGCTCTCTGACATCCAAGCATTTGATTGGTGTCTGTAAAAAACGGGGAGGTCAAAATGGTCACCATTCATTTTAATATTTTTGAAGGCTCTAGGTTTCCTGGCCTTTCCTATCAGAGCCAATTTTAATTTATGAGTTCCTGTTGCGTTACTGCAAGCCAACACAGTAACCCTGTCCTTACTTTTTTTATATCCTGCCTGCAGCTTTCTCTTGTTTGAGAGCCAAACTTTTTGTTGGGAGCATTCTAAAATTCAGACCAGTTTCATCACAGTTATAGATTTGCTCTCCACTAAGGCCTAATTCTTCAATCAAAGCTTGAAATTTCATTTTAAAATCATGTGAACTATCGAGATTTGCTGACAGTTTTTCTCCACAAATGCTCAATTGTTTAATACCATACCTCTCTTTCCATCTGTCCAGCCATCCAGAGCTTGCTGTGAATTCAGGCTCTCCCTCTTCTTTAAAGTTTTGATAAAATTTCAAGGCCTTTTCCTGTAAAATCGGTCCTGAGATCGGTGTTCCCTTTCTCCCTCTGAATCCTAAACCACTGGAAAAGAGCTTCACTTACTTGTTCATACTCAGACCTCTTCATACTCCTCCTCTTGTCTAACGATTCTGAACACACTCTTTTTCACACACCAAAACTCAATTTCATTTCTAGACTTCCTCCATCCAATCACTGTTGACCGACCAACGTTCAAATCACTCACCACTTTCTGTACACTTTCACCTTTGTCAATCCTTTTTAGAGCATCTAATTTCATTTCCATCGTAACAAAGCACCCTTTTTTTACGTTTTTTATCTGACATTTTAAAAAACAAACAAATTACAAAGCAGTTCAGTAACACCAACTACGTATGTCTAACGATCGTAAAACAGTAACGTATCACGAAAGGAACAAAAACGCGTCTTAACTCCCGCAGCGTCACGAGCGAACTGAGTTGACGACTAAGAATAGCGGGTGAGTCAGAGGGGGAGGGGGAGGAGGATGCGCTATACAAAGGGCAGTGGCGCGCGTTCACGGCAACAATGGCGGGCCCGTCAAGGACACCACTTGTCCCTGCTGTCACGTTATGTTGGTCACGGCTGGTGTCGAATGATACGAACTGTCGAACTATCGAGGTTCTACTGTAAAAAGTTTGGGGGAACTTCAGCTTTGTTCTTTCTCAGAATAGCAATCATTGTTATTTTTTCTTCTTCCCGTAGCTTTATTGCCAAGGGTACAGTTGCGAACCAGTTGTCACAGGTAATATTTCTATTGGTTCCTGAAATAGGCTGCACCAATCTCAAAACTAAGTCAGATGTCTTGCTGCTTATTCTAAAAGGGCCTACTGGTTGCTTCCGTACATACACTTCAAGATTTGTAGTATAGAAGTTTGTTGTAGAAACCGTAGCAAATATTTTTATCCCATATTTAGCAGGTTTACTAGGCATGTAAACCCGAAAGGTGCAGTTTCCTCTGAATCCAACTAGCTGTTCGTCAATGGTAAGGTAGTCAGTTGGTTTGTATGCATTCTTGCAATTGAACACACACATCTCAAATACTTCACGAAAAGCAGCAAGGTTGTCAACAGATTTTCTTTCATCTCTGTTGTGGACGTTATCAAATCTCAGACAACGTAAAAAGAAATCGAAACCTCTTGGCGCTCATGGTTAGATAAACAGCCTCTACTCCCGTTCCTTGTGAATTATCCCACATTTCAAATAAGTTTCTTCTGCCAGCCTTCAAAACCCCAGCAAGGTATATTATACCAATCAACGCACGAATTTCTCGGGAATCAGTGGGCCTAGCATCCCTTTCTCTGTCAAACAGGTTGAATTTTCATTATGTAAATGTTGGTGTAGGGGAGAGTGGGGCAAAACCGACCTCAAAAGCTTTGATCATAAAAAATATAAAAAATCTGTAACACATTTTGAAACGATAAACATGAATATGAAAACTATGTTTGTTAGTTAACAAAAGCTGAAAGGGTTTTTTTATTATATCTTCTCGTATTTTTATTTTATGATTTTTTTTGTCAAAGCTCTTGCAAAGTGACAGTTTTGCCCCACCGGTGGGGGAAAACCGACTCACATGTTATTTAAATGCGAAAATTATTTTATTAACAATTTGTATGAAAACTACAAATGTTGTCAAATAAAAAAGATAATGTTAAAAGTATGCACACAAATCACATTCAAAGTCATCGTCCATCTCTTCGCATTTTGTACATGCTTCATGAGCCCATCCCCTGCAGCTTTTGCACTGGATCCAACCTTCTTTGGCTTTTGAGTTTCAATATAGTTCGTTACAGAATATGCACGCCTCTTCTGCCTCTTCTTCTCGTCTGAGCTCGAATCGGAGACTTTCATCAGTTTTTTTTCTTTTTATTTTTTAGAATCAAGGATTTTGTTTGAGTTAGGAGTTTTAGTGGTAGAGGGTTGGGATTTCTTGGGATTGTTTTATAAATTGTTCTCACTGTCATCGAAAGGATAAGATAGCTTTCTCTTTAATTGTTTTGACTTTTGCTTTACTTGTTTTTCCGTTGTTTTCTTTTCCATTCTGTTCTTTTGCTTTTGCATCTCTTTTTTTTATTTTTTCTTCCAATTGCTTTTTTTGCAACAGCGGCCTCTAACTCTGCTTTATAAGGCGATGAGAAATCAGCCGTTTTTCCTTGCTTTCTACCTATTTTTTTTTTTTGCCTTACTGCTTCTTGCGGGACAGGCATTAACGCCGTAGGTGAAATTTTAAATGCTGTTTTACTGGTGGACCTGAGGACGTTCAGGGCTGGGATAGTTGAGGTATGAAGGAGGTTGATGGTAGGACTTATGGAACTGAGGAAGTTGATGACAATTTTGGTTGGAGTAGAGAGAGGTCAGCTGCAGTGCTAAACCTGGAGAAGAGGTTGATGGCAGTGCTGGTGAGGCCGAGGAGGTCAGCTGCAGTGCTACCTCTGGAGCAGATGAGGTCAGTGCTTCGCCTGGAGCAGAGGAGGTTGATGGCAGTGCTGGCGTGGCCGAGGAGGTCAGCTGCAGTGCTACGTCTGGAGCAGATGAGGTCAGTGCTGCGCCTGGAGCAGAGGAGGTTGATGGCAGTGCTGGCGTGGCCGAGGAGGTCAGCTGCAGTGCTACGTCTGGAGCAGATGAGGTCAGTGCTGCCGCCTGGAGCAGAGGAGGTTGATGGCAGTGCTGGTGAGGGCCGAGGAGGTTGATGGCAGTGCTGGTGAGGCTGAGGAGGTCAGCTGCAGCACTGGAGCTTCCCGCTCAGTCCGTTTCTGATGGAGCAAATAAATGGTCTGGGAAAATGTCTCTATTAAAAGGATTATATTCCAGTGTTCAAGAAACCGTTGATAGCCGTTTGCATTATATGCTGCTCGAGGGAAATGCTCTGCTCATTAGCTGGGCCAATCTGATATATAGTCACGCTTCTTTCCAGGGTGAGCTAATAGCCACTTTCTGACCTCCTGTTCGTAATATGTACTTATTGGGGCCATACAAGGTTTACATCTAGGGTTTGGAGTCGGTGTGTTGTGTGTGGTGGAAAAGCACAAACAGTATCACGTTGTGTTTCCCGCGCCAGCTGAATTAGTTCTAGGCTCTTTGCATGTGATTCATGGTCCATCTAGCAATAGAAGGACTGGTTTGTTCAGGTCTAGGATTTGAAAACTACAAACCTTGTAAACCATACAACAAAAGATTGTATTGGTTATCCATCCTGTCTCGTAGTAGCATGCAAATGATCCCGGAGGAGGCTTCATCAATCAACAATGGATTTTTTCCTTTTCCCTTGGGAAGACGAACATGAGTGGCATATACACTCCTGATGCACTTATACACGTTTCAGCTATCACAAGTACTCCACGTTCAGCCGATGATAGACTACCGACTTGCTTTTTCCCCACGAAATTGCCAACATCTTTGAAGGTTTGTTGGGCCACTGGTCAGTATTCCCGTTTCAATCCACGTTGTATATGTCACTTGGCTGAAATTGTTGAACTCTTTTGTAAATTAATTCAAGTAGATCGAAGAATCTTCCAACTGCAAAACTTGTTTAAATCCTTTAGCGCGAGCCAAGGACGTGGTTTCAGGTGATCTAAGTGACAATTCTTGGTGTCTGCGTATGAACCCATAATACCAGTCTTTTCCGGCCATTTGTTTTTCTTGGTTGAAAGAATGTCTAATTTGGTTTTGCTCTGCAAGCTCAAATGCTAATGACCGAAGGTCTCTAATCGTTAGGCCAAACAATCTTCCTTCCAAACGTAAGATGTGCTCTACCAGTTCAGTTTCTTGATCCGGAGAAAAAACAGTCAAGTACCGCCCTAACCTTTTGCAAGCTGCTACTTCAGCTGTTGATTGATTTTGCCGAGCCTTCTTTACTCTGTCAATCAAAGTTGTACGTGGAACGTTGAATGTCGCAGATGCTGTTGTGTAGCCCATTCTTCCGTCAAGAACAGCTTCAATTGCCTCTGTCATACCTTCGAAAGACCAGCTCTGTCTGTCGGTTTTTCTTTTGTAGTTGCGTACCATTTCTGGAAAAAAAAAAAAAAAAACACTATTGTTTGATTCAGAAACGGTGCAGTTGGTTGAATATGGAGCCGTCCACATATTACGTAACGTTCCAAGAGGTGAAGGGAATGTGCTTTACGTTATAAAAGCGTTACGTTAGAAAAAAAAGGCTTAAGCATATGTACGTGATACAATTATAGGGCCTTTTTAATGGTATTTTTTTACTAATTTGTGCGCCCCAATCAAAACCTATATGTTAAGGGCCTAATCTTATTTATTTTAAAGTAAAAAATACTTCTAAATAGAAGTAAGCCTTTGAGTGAATAAAATAGCTTAGGTTACGTAATATATGGGCGAACCAAGAGTTCAAATATTATTGTTAATGAATAAAAAAACTTACAAATATTTACGTAGGTTTCAGGCAGAATTACAAAAGTTTACCTTTTACAAGGCTATTTATATATAGCTTTAAATTATATGAGACACTGTTGCTATTTAATTTTAGGTAGGTTTTTTACAAGGTAAAATGATAAAAAAGTGGTTTTAAACTTTGTTTAAATAAGACTTAGAAAATAGACAAACCGTGGGGCATAACCGACCCCGGTCGGTTTTGCCCCGCGGTACTCGATTATACTAAAATGGCGTCTACATCCTACAGATCAGCAGTTGGTCTTTCAATTATATGTTAAAATTTAAGATAAAACACAGTGATTCAAGAGCGGTTACTTACCGAATTCGATCTCAACTCTGTTGGTGGACGAGGAGCGAACAAAACTTAACCAAAATCGGTAAAAATTATCCGTCAAAACTTATAAAATTCACTGCATCAAAGCGTAAGTACGTAGCGCGACGGGACCAAGCTACATCGGACTGTCATGGTCGCTGCGTCAACAGTGCTGCGTGCGCATGCCCGCCAGTGGTGCCAACTAGACAAAATTGCCGTATTATCCAAGGAAGTATTAGAAGTATGCAGTGCAAGACTTCCAGCTGAATTCATGCCAACTCCTACTACTCAAGACCTCCTCTTACTGTCGAAGGCTTTTGAAGAATTATGGAATTTTCCCAATTGTATATTGGCAGTAGAGATGGAAAACATGTACGGATTTCTTGTCCAGCAAGTAAGTGGATCCCAATTTTTTTAATTACAAAGAGTACTTTTCAATAGTTTTGCTAGCTTTTTGTAGATGCTAATTATAAGTTTGTTATGGTTGACATTGGTTCCTACGGACGCGAAGGAGACAGTGGTATTTTAGAAAAATCTAACTTAGGGGGGCTAATCAGAAATGAACAGTTCTATCCTCCACCAAGGACTGTAGGTACAAAAGAGCTTCCTTATGTTAATAGTAGGTGATGAAGCCTTTAAACTTTCAATGCATTTAATGAAACCTTTCACAAGACCAGAAGCTCGTACTAATAAAAGAAAAGCTGTTTTTCAACTACAGACTGTCTCGTGCAAGAAGAGTATCGGAAAATTCCTTTGCATTACTGTCTCAAGTTTTTTCGTGTTTTTTATACCCCAATAGCAGTCAACCCAGGGGTCACAGACAAGTTAATATTGACTGCCTGTTGCCTGCACAATATGCTACGCGATGCGTACCTTGAAGAAAATGGCCAGTGTTATTTTGAGCTCTCCAACTCGGAAACCATTACCATCACAAAATATGATTCCTTTGCGTGCTGGAGGTGGCTTTGGTAACCTTGAAGGTTTTGACATAAGAGACCGTTTTTGTGACTACTTTAATAGCAAAAGTGGATCCGTACATTGGCAAATGACACACGTCAACAAGACAGACGAACAATTAAAGAGGAAAAGAAAACCCTATTAAAGGGATGTAACTTTTGTGTTTCATAAACATAAGTCAAATGTACTTTATACTTACTGTAAATAAATAAGCAAATATAATACTTTACCTGGTAATTTCATTTTCACTCCACACGTTATCTCTGACGTTTGCATCCTTGTACAGGGTGGTGTTTTGCGTTAAAAAGACAAGGGTGTTCACGCACTAGTTCGATGAGTCTTGAGTCTTCCATAAATTGATGAACAATGCACACCAAAACAGTAAAAACAGCTTCAGTCGTCGCGGCTGTTACGACTAGACTGCTCATGTGAGCAGTCCAGCCGTACGGCTCGAGCCCGCCGCATTAAGGGGCGTTCACATATGGCGACTAACTAGCCGCTACTAAGTCGCCGCTACTTTAGTCGCCGCTATTTACTCGCCGGCAAATTTTCGATCTCTGTTCACACATCGCGATTTGTAGTAGTTAGTACAGTTCGATGATTCGTTGTGAGTAGGGTTTGCTGTGGAAAATGTCTGTAGGAAGGCGAGAGACTTTGAGACGTGTATTGAGTATCTGTGTTAAGGAACTTTGTGATGAATTAGTGAATAAATTAAGAAATCTTATTACAACATTATGAGATTAACAGTTCCAAAGTTTGAGGAGTTGTTAAAAATGGTATCACCATTAATAAAGAAGGCGGATACACGATGGAGGGAAGCAATTTCTTGCCGTACCAAACTGGAGATAGCTTTGAGGTATATGGCGAGTGGAGACAGCCTGAAATCACTGCAATACCTTTTTAGAGTACCATACAATACAATTTCCGTCTTGTTACCTGAAGTGCTGAGTGCCATATGTGAAGTTCTTCAGCCATTTATGAAGGTAAGATTACTTATTTTCTTCAATAGCAATAATCTTCAATACTATGTTAAATTAAAGTAATGCAGGCTTGGGAATTCAATATTCAAAGCACAATGAATGCATTTCCCATACTTTTACGTATGGGGAATGCGTCCATCATACTGGACATTCTCTGCATATAAGTATACTATTTATTCAATTGCAAATAACATTTATAAACTAAATCAATCCCCTATAAGGAGGCCAAAACATTGAAAAAGTAATAACAAAACATACTAATCGTGACATATTCTTTATTAATGAAACACAGTATTACATTCACGGTTTTGGCATTTCGCCAATCTGTAAAAGTGCTTTCTGCACGAGGTCCTAGTCCGGATGTGTTCGAGTTGTCACACGGCTGAATCTGTAACGGACTATAAACATCACAACTACTTGAAGATTCAGCAGGCGAGGGCGTGAACTGATTTGTAAAGTCGATTTGATTCAGTCTTTCTCTAGTAATTAAGTTTTGTATTTCCTGTTGCAACAGAACAAAACTCCTCAGAGGTAATTCTCTTAACTGAGATCCAACGTGCTTAGCGAATCTGTCATACTGGTCATCTGTAACAGTTTCAGTTTCCTGCAGCGATGCCATCATGGCTATGTTTTCCAGCCTATCTAAGGAGGATTCAAAGCGGGTCGGGTACTTTGAGTTACTGCCTGTGGGATACTTTATCATATTGCCTGGCTTGAAAGGTTTTTTACGAAGACTGGTGTGGTGCATGCTACTTGCAATCCTTTTTACAGGTAGAACAGGCGCAGGTGCTGCGGTTGATGTTGCGGTTGCAGTCTGCTCCATTAACAAACCCATCATACGTTTTCCGGTTCATCCCCTGCAATGTCGTCTTCGGCTACACTCTGAGTGTCCCAATCCTGTGGAAAAACACATCAATATACAACTAATGCCATTCAAAGCTCGGGCTCCTGAAACCATTGTTAGTTAAATGAAGCCAAAGTCTGCATAAAGCTAGCTATACATATGTATATATATATATATATATATATATATATATTATATATATATATATATATATATATATATGGGTTTTCACAAAATTAATAATAAACTGGCAATTTTGATACAGTAACATCTAGAATCTTTAGATAAATAAAATGTAGTATTTTACAGGCTTTTTTATTTGTAGGTACCAAACACCGAAGAGGAGTGGAATGCTATTATGAAAGCTTTTTGAAGACATTTGGAATTTCCCAAACTGTTGTGGTGCTGTTGATGGGAAGCATGTGCTGATAAGAAGACCACCAAACTCAACCTCAGAATTTTACAACTACAAAGGGACCTACAGTATAGTACTGTTAGCCTTAGTAGATGCTGACTATTGCTTCAGATACATAGACGTAGGTAGTGATGGTCGAGCGAGTGACAGCACCATATTCCAGACTTCTACTTTAAACTGTGCACTAGAGCAAAATTTGTTAAATTTGGCCAGAGGGAGGGTTTTAGTAGGAGACGATATCTTCCCTTTGGGAAGTAACTTGCTGAAACCATACGCTCATAGAAAGCTAACACTCCAAGAGAGGATTTTCAACTACCGCTTAGTCAAGAGCTAGGCGAGTTGTAGAAAACGCATTCGGGATTTTATCGTCAAGGTTTCGTGTATTCAACACTCCGATCGCACTCAAGGTAGATACAGCTGAGCTTCTAACTAAAGCTTGTTGCTCAATCCACAACTGGCTTAGAATGACAGCTAGTCGGGCGTATTTACCACCAGGATCAGTGGACGAGGAGGACATCATTACGGGCCAACTCACCGGTGGCTCGTGGCGGGATGTACCTACTACATTGAGCCCGATGGAAAAGCAATATAAATCCAATAACTATGCACAGGATGGAGAAGATGTCCGCTATGCATATTCTTATGCTTTCATGTCCCATATGGCTGTACCGTGGCAGAAGAAAGCTGTTGGCCTAAGTAAATAAAAATGGACATTGATGGAATGGTAATATAGTACCATGAAATGTGACTGTAAATATCATATGTTTTCTCTTATTTTACAATTATGTAAATATATTATACCAACAATGTTGCGTTCATTATTTTAATCAACTACTGTAATAAGTATAAGTACAGATTATAATGTTTATTTATATTAATTTCGTAATTACCAAACAGGACGTAATGTACTAAAACTGAAAGATAAAATACCTTAATTACATGTGAAACAGAAAGTTAATCATGTATAATTTGTTTTTAAATTGTTGGTATAATTAATTTAAAAATAATTCAAACATGCTTAATTTTCAGTTTCCTATTTCGTTTCAATATTTTTATCTCTTAATTGTTGTGCATTACAAGTTTGGTAGTTTCTGATTTCCAGAAAAATAAAAAGGCAGGGCATAAACAAGAATATGATGTTTTTATGTACTTACATACCGTATTTGATTTAATACAAAACTGTTTTTTTTAAACGAGCCTTTTTAACCCATCTTCAGGATAAAAAAGGCTTGCTGACTTGAAGTTTGACCTGTCTATGATTAATTAATCATGTACAGTAATTAACTTACCATACTTGAAGATGATTGCCTCCCGGATAACACGCTATTCCAGAAAGCGTCTGCTGCACCAAACCAAACCAACTTAGGTTTATACACCTCACTTGCCCCGGCACCACTCTTTCTTCGACTTCTTTACTTTGTTCAGTTCATTACGATATGCATCACGTAAGTTCTTAATTTTTTTCTTCAGCACATCTTCAGTCACTATTATTCCATTAAGTCTGAGTTCATCAAGCAATTTGGCAAACGCCTGTTGCTTCGAGTCGCGTTTTAGATATTCAGGTGACCTAATGTCCCACAAACACTCATGCTTTCTGTAAATTTCAAGGAAAGTAACAATTTGGTCACTACTCCACTTCACACTATCGGCCATCTTTAGTATAGAATCCGTATAAACTGACAAAACGTTATAAAAGGAGCAAAACACAACCACGAGTCGTCAGATCGCAAGCTACCGGCTTCTAGTCGGCGATAACACTATTCACACAGGTCGAGAGGCTTGCTACCACTCGCGGCGAGTGTACCACGTGACACTTCAAGGTCAGCTACTGGCGACTACTCGCCCCAAAAGTTAAACATGTCCAACTTTCCTCGCGAGTGAATTTTTACTCGCCGGCGAGTGCTAGTCGCCGCTACTTACTGTTCACACATAGCGATTAGTAGCCGCTACTCTAGTCGCAGCGAGTAAAGTCGCCATGTGTGAACGCCCCTTTACAGTCGCTTCTGTCGCGCGGCGCTAGTCGCGTCATAGGAATGGGTTTCGTTTACTTACATGCGATGCGGTATGAGTCATAGTCGCGCGGCTCGAGCCGTGCGGCTGGAGCCGCGACAATCGTCGCTTAGGAATGCCACCTTAAGACAGCTCAGAATGACTACTACATGAGTTGTCCTCGCCGCTCGGGTGGCCAGTGTCACTGCCCACGGCGATCTCTGCGTCAGCTGATTATTCATCGTAGCGGCCTTCCTCCTCCAACTCGGAATTATTTCGTAGT
Organism: Homalodisca vitripennis; assembly: GCF_021130785.1. Lineage (NCBI taxonomy): Eukaryota > Metazoa > Arthropoda > Insecta > Hemiptera > Cicadellidae > Homalodisca > Homalodisca vitripennis. The sequence continues at coordinate 63 of NW_025780455.1, read as the reverse complement.
AAAACCTGCAATGTTTACATGTGGGATTTAAAATTTAAATAATTAAAAACCAACTACTTTATA
>NW_025780454.1:0-47887 GCF_021130785.1 Homalodisca vitripennis | reverse complement strand
TTGCGTCAACCATGTGTGTGGGGTTATTGACCTATGTCAAGCGTCAAAATATAGCTGTCGCGTTACATAGTTTGAAACAATAGACATGGTGTCTAGACACTCTCCCCGCCACACAGCACAGACGCCGTACAGCGCGCGCGCTTTTGTTTGCAGTTTGGCTTCAGGTAGTCCGTGTCTAACCATCGCTGAGTCGGTTTCCTACGTCGTGTTTTCTGTTTATATATAGTTTTTATTTATTTGTTAAAAGTATTGATATCTTAGTTTTAGTATTCATTTAGTGTTTTAGTGTCATTTTAGTGTTTAGTGTCACCTATTTAGTGTTCAGGTACTTTGGGATTATGCCGACCACACCAGTATGAAGAACACAAAAATATAAATTTATAGCTAATCAAACATGATAGAACGAAAAAAAACAACTCTTTAATTACAAAATTACAAGCATATCCAGGCATTGTGATCGGTATTGTTGTCGCTGTTATCTTATCTTTCTCGAGAATCCCGATTACGACAGGCCACACGGCATCACATGATTTGTGCGGTACATAATTGCCTTTCCATTACAATTAAATTTATATTTCTGATCAGATCCTCTAGAATTTGATATTTTACTGATAGGTACTATCTCGAGGGATGTTTTTCTTTCGTTGACATCAGCGAGAAGGCATGGCACTCGCATTTTAGGTGGCGGAGTATGATCAAGAATAAAAACAAGTTTTGAGTGTTTTTCAATAAAGAGTTTAGTTTTAGTTTGATCATGTTTGTTTTTATTGAATTTTTGTCTTTGGAGAAATGTAGAGGTAAAACACGGAAGTACAACAAAGCGACGCACCAGCTGAACGGGCGGCGAGATTCTGCAATCACGTTATCTACTAGACCGCTCGACTTTGACCTCTGTCTGAGGATGGGGAGGGGTTTGCGATAAGACGATTCCTGTTTTATATTGACCAAATATTGTTCTACGCTAATCTAGTAATCAGTAGAAGCAAAATGTCAAATAACGATTCATGTCTGGGTGTGGTCGGTATAATCCCAAAGTACCGTGTTCATTATTAGTGATAAATAACATGTCTCGTAACATTGACGATCCTGAGTTACAGTGACTTTATAATTTTAAAATTTTTACTCTTTTATACTTACAATAATTATAGAAAGTAAAAATAAAAATGAACTTTACACATTTAATTTTTTTTTTTTTTAATATTGTGCCGTTTGCTGGAAGTCGTGAAAAGATATACTGACGTTATAAGGGTTAACTTGTAGTAAGATGCAGAAAATGTCACGTAACTGCTAAAGAATTGATTACTACCAGTAGTTATAACTCGGGACATCTTTCTAGGAAATAGAAGTGACCAAAAAGTCACTGTTACAACTTTGCCCATTTCCCCAAAGTGGGATTTTGAGAGAGATGGCTCAACATTTTTAAATGTAAAGACCCATTAAGTGACATCTCATGATCTTGATAAAAGAAGAAGAACACGGGAAATGGTTCGCTTCTGTTTCCTAGAGGGGTGTCCTGAGTTTCATTTTTCTATCTTTGTCCATTGAAAGTTGAGCAGAATCCATCCAAGCTTTTAACTTAATTAATTTAATTGAGCTGCCATTTTGTACTGGGTTCAGATAGAAAGCTATATTTTCCACTGTTCTTCTTTTATCAAGATCTTTCAAATGAGGTGTCACTTAATGGGTCTTGGGGAAATAGCAAAGCTGTAACAGTGACTAAAAAGTGTTCTATTTCTTACAAAAAGTGTCCCGAGTTCCATCCTTACAGCTTTATCCATAAAAAAATAACCGGAGTGTATCCATACTTTTAACTCACACTTTACACGAGAATGATACGTGATAGAGTTGCTAAACTCATAAGTACTATTTCCGCTATCCAATAAAACTGTTCTACAGTGATTACAGATTTGGCAAATCTTATCTTCAATTATTTTATCACAATTTTGATTGACAAAACTATGTGTGATTTTCTCACTTTACAACTGGATAAGAGTACAGACATTACAAAAAATATTAAGAATGTTGGTCTTTGTTTATTTTATCTGTGAAGACTTTTTATTTTCATGTAAATAAATTCACGCGACTGTCCACAACACGTTTACAGAACTGAATTAGTTTTTAAATAAAACACGCCGTTACTTGGGCGAAATATGAATCACATTTTACTGAAACAGTAGACTTACCTGTTTTCTACGCAAACGTCCAGATAGTACTGGTCGTACTCCAATTCGCTTTCTCGCAAAATGTAACAACCTGGCTTGTTGGACCTGATTTTCTCCAGTTTACAGTAGGAAAAACTCACCTCTGAAACAAAAGATTTTCTTTAGTGTACTTTATAAGAAAATAAATTTGCACTGTCATTTCCTAGGCCTGGTGAGGCCAAAATGTTGTAAATAAAGAAGTTTTAATAGGTTCAATGACATCATGAAACATTGCCTTGAAACAGAGGGCTCTGGTATAAAATAGAGGCGATGGTGACTGAAAAAATAAAAAAAGGAAGATTGAAAAGGAAACTTTTTAAGGAACCTTGATGGACAGTACCACGATTGAAGAAATACTTCACAGTTGGTCTGTCTTTATAAGGAAATGAACTTTGTAGCCAGTACTATTTAACACTAAATACAGTACAGTTCTATTGGTATCTTATAACAGATTTTTTCTCCAGTAAAAAAAACAACTGTAACAGCATGGGAGTTATTACATATATCGTTGGAAAAATTGCATATTGCTTGCAGACTGAATCCTGTATTTCTGAAAAGTGGATGATACATGGGGTAGATTTTACAATATTCACAAGTTTTACAAAATAATACATTTTCTGACAGTAAGAAAATTCTATTTTAATTAATAATATAAAATCAATGCTGAATCCAGGAATAAATGGTTTAATGGCCAATAATTAAAAACATTGCTCACAAGTGCGAAAATTTCAAAAAACTAGCAACAAAAAAGACATAACTCAAATTTAACTTTACTGATTTTGAAAAATGAGGTGTCATTTGATTTTAATCATTATGTATTAAAAATCATTCGTAGTATTTAATTTTAATCAGTTCTTAGTGCTGAAATGTACAAACTAAGTTATAATTTTTATCAGCTTTCTTAAATTTTTCTCAAATTCACATCTATCAAGTTCCAGTTTACTCATTTCAACATTGATGTGGCCATAAAAACACATTGTGAAACTTTAATGAAAAGTGACAACATAAGGTCTCAAAACCTTTTTGCCTATTATGTGCCTTCTTGAAGTTAACCCCTAATTTACTAATTTATTTTCAGTGTATAATATAATGTCAAACAAAATATAAAAATACATCCGTTCAGATTATCATAACTATATTACAATTTTTTCAGTGCCAACACTTTTTACACAAGACTCATGCATAATGAGCTGCATTGTAGCATTTAAAAAAATTCCCAAAAACTATACTAACAGTTTTTGTAGGATTGTGTGTGCAAAGTGCCATTTTGAAGCTGGCCTTTTGGGAAAACAAACTGGATATAATGGCTCTTAGATGTAAAACTGATCTTTTGGCATGGCCTTCAAAAGGTTAATACAGGATGTACGTTTTATGTTCTGAACTTTTTGAATAATTAATTAATTTTAATTTTAAGCCATTTTGAAAAAATCTTGAAAAACACCATTAGTGAAAGTAAACGTAACTCTACATAACTTACCCGACAGGACCATGGCATTTTATGGCATGAAGCCTCTCCAGTGAGGGGGTAGGTAAATCCTTAGACAGGCTGAAAGTCCATTTCACCCCGAGTCTGTAGTATCCATCCAACAGACTGACCAATGAGAACATACTTAAAATGGACAGAAATTTGAAATAAATTGGTATTCCCGTTTTCCGAGCTATTTCCATGGTTCCATCGCTTCTCACTGTTATAAAACATAGATCTTCAATTGAACAAACATGAATCCACTGAAACAAAAATTTACTGATTAGATTTAGCTTGCTAAATTTATGCACATGTAAATCATGTATAATCTTTAAATTTTGTATTTTTGTAAGGCTAGATGTACTCCTCAGACATGCATATTTAACAAGAGCCAACAAGAGTGGACTTTCTTTTTGTATTGTGCATAACAAATCTGGTCATCAAAGTTTTCCAATATAAAATAACAACATTAAATAATTTTGTATTGGCCGTTTCTGTTTGATATATATTTATAGCCTACATATTTTAAGAGAAATTGCATCAAAGACATATAAGATCCATTATTACTAAAAGATACATATTGTTTACAAAACTTACAATGTGTATTCATATGTTACCAGAAATAAGATTACATAGTTTTATTTTTATTTTATATCCAACTGCAATGTCAATATACATGTGAGTGTAACAAGATGAACTGAAGTTGAATGAGTAATACTGCATACAAAACAAGTAGTTAACAACAGTGGATGATTAGATACAACTAGCTGTTTCCCGCGGCTTCGCACGCTTTTCGTAAGTTTTGCCCGCGTATGAGCATTTCTGGTTGAAGTAAATTATATTTCCAAACCCCGATGTAGATTTTACCTTGATGTCACGATCAAGAAAATATGTCAAAAATGTATTGTACATGCATAATGTATTTTTATTACAAAGTGGTCTACCACTCAACCTTTAAGTTCAACCAAAAATTTAGTTTAGACAATTATACATCATAACTTAGCGCCTTCAAATAGTGTTTCACTGTTTTATATACGTATCTATCTCGTAATTGCAGGTTATAATGTGCAGGCGCTTTGAAAACTTTTCTTCATTTTATTCGTTTATATTCACGACATAAGCGAATAATTCAGATAATAACTATCCTATCTTCTAAGTTAGACTAAATTACGGATACATGTGAAATTTGATTGAAATTGGTTCAGTCGTTTTGGAGTTTATTGGCAACATACATCGTGACTCAAGATTTTTATATATATAAGATATATATATATATATATATATATATATATATATATATATATATATATATAATTTCATATACATCAATATATTTTACTATAAATTACTTTCAACTCGTAAGCTTTTACTTTTACATACTACATTATTTGAGTATACATAGATTGAATATATATATATATATATATATATATATATATATTACATATAATATATGTTTACAAAGAACAGCTGATTAAAAATTTGAAAAGACTCTTTCACTTAATAACATATGTTTGCTGCAATGCATTTCTTACGGGTATTTCTGTAACCAGTGGGGCGGAATCCTGAATCGGGAAAGGGATAAAAAGTATCCTATAACCTTCTACAGATCAAGACGAACAAATTAAAAAAAAAATTAGGCGAATCCGTCCAGCCGTTTGTGAGTGATGCTGTTACACACGAACAGTTTCATTTTTATATATATAGATAAAATACAATTATGACCAAAAGAATAATTTGGCATATTATAACAATAACAGGCAAATATATATTAACAGTAACATAAAATCCATAATACAGAGACGGTTATTTAAATTGACAAAAATAACAAGGCCAACAGACATGTAACATAGAGGCTTTGTATGGGCAACATACATGACTGAGTTATAATATAGTAAGTAAGTGGCTCAAGTAACACAAGGACTGAGATACATACTTTTATTGCATAGAGTAGGTCTAGATTACTGTGCTTAAATCGTATTTTAAATTGTTTTAAAACTTAAGTTAAATGTTTTATGTATGAACTTTTGCATATATTTTAATTACTTTGTGTGGGTTTAGTTATTAATGAGTTATTTGTTGGTAAAATTTAATTAGCCTAAATGAACTGCTATACATGATGTGGACTTATGTATTGACTGCACATAAACATAAAGACGTGAGATCTACAAGTATTGCAAAACAGATGTATTGACAGAGCATATTTGAAATGATTTGTTTAAATGCATAATAAATATTCTTATTTGTATTATCTAAATGAATATTTAATCCTTAGTAAAATACTTTAAAAAAACTATTTAAGAATCTTAATTAATTAATTTGTGTTGAAACAAAAATGTAATGCATTTGTTCAGTGAAGATTCGTTTAATATTTACGTTAGCCACTTCACATTATTTGGGTTTTTTTTTTTTCAAAATGAAAATGCTTAAAGAATTAATTTTAAAACAACAGAAAGCAACTAAGGGCTGCAGTATAGTAAGTGAACACCACCACAGGATATCAAATTATATATAATTTATTATAAAATTAACACTGATACACACAAAAAGGTTTCCGTATTGGAAAACAAGACCAAAATAACAGAGAAAAACAGTGAATAAACTTCAACAGAGAGTTAGAAATTGTGGCCAAAACGACAAAAATCAGGTGGGTGTGAAGAAAGACCCAGAAATTACCCTCAAACACAGTTGGTAGATAGACCAATTCTCCCCGTTAAAACTCGTGGCCTTTTTCACGTGAATGTTGATAACCCAACTATCCCCTCCCTTTTGATCTCCCACGGAAATCCCAATTTCTTAGATCAATTAACTATTTTAAAAATTATTAGTTTAAGAAATTGTTAGTGAGTGGTTTTAGACCGTTTTAGGTAACATGGCTAAAGTACCTATTATTCTTAGAGTTTGAACTTAAATTGACAAATTAGTGTTTAAATATCTATAGAATAAATAAACATAAACCTAACCTCAAATAACTGCTACAGTAAAGAAAAAGTTCTACAAAATACAGCAAAACTGCTCTCATAGTAAATATGTTGTCTATTGTCTATAGCACTAAACAGCATTTATACCAAGTTACCCATTGCGAGTCTAGTGTGTAATATTAAATTTGTAAATATTTACTACAGTGAAATTTACCAATATCAACTTACATCGGTATGGCCATCGTACAGAAACTTAACACCTGGAAATTCCTTATCATATGGATTAACATGAATGTTTATTCCTCTTACGGTCCCTCCTTCATCAATAAAAGCCTTGAATTCCTCACATAAATAATTAGGTGCCAAATCTTCAAGCTGTTTCAAATATTGATCCTTTACAAACCATGGTTCATGTTTTCCCTGTTTGGCATACTTTTCTATACTATCGAGGGAGTTATGCATAGGTTGCTTCACAAAAAACATATGACGTTTATATACTTCTTTCGGTATATACTTTTTTGTAATCACTTTCCACAGCATCTCTTGATGCACCTGTCTCTAACATAACTCTGTACATGTCTGCTACAACCCATTCCCAAAAGTTCTTTTTTGTTCTTTTCACAACTAATATCAGGTACTTTATTATTCAACACATCACTTCTTGCTTGATGAAAATAGAAGTTGTATGCTTCATTGTCAAGAATTCTCAATTTACTGAAGTCTGGAACTTTGAATCTCAGTCTAAAATCAAAAACTGTAGTTTTAGAATCAACTAATCTGACAAGTGGACTTACCCACTCTTTAGTATTATGAAAACAGAGAGAAAATAAATGCCGAGCAACAGGTTTTATTTTAAATCTCTGACACAGGTCCACAACTATGTCCTCCGCTCTAGTTTCCTTATCAATGGCACAACGTACAGGATCTTTATGAATAATATCATACACTTTAATAAACTGGCTGTAATCCATGATTTATTTCAAAGTTGTCAATGAATGAAAAACGGATAGGCCTGTATCTAAACTAAAATTATAAACAAATCTAGGCCTTAGTCAGACACATTGGTGATTACATTACTTTGATTACTAGCCTACCCAGAGCCCGATCAAATATTCATATAAGCTAACCCTATTTTTACTCTCATCCCCACAGTTCACATTTATTACATTATCAATCTTCTTCTTAACCTGTTCCTAACTAGAACACTGAACACATAACATCAATGTTTTGTTTTGAAAACATCCATGGTACACTAATAATCGATGTTTATATCGATTGCGATATCTCTTAACACCGATAAATAGCTCGACTATTTCAATTCCACTAATGAAAATGTATTTGAATAGCAATTTTACTACTTTTAGGATAGGAAACTCCACTTGTTTGTTTTTTTTTATTAAACACATTTATATACTGAAGTAACAAATTGAAGATCTCTACTATTATTTAGTGCCATTATCTGAGATAACAGTTCTTGTGTATAACTTAGCTTTGAGTCTTGAAAAGACACACTTGTAAATTTCCACATTGAAAGTACTATTTATTACATGTCTGACAGGTTACCCTTATTTATTAATATTGAATAACGGTCTAGAAAATTTGGTGTTCAGCCTTCGAATTAGACTTTTTCTTTTATATAAATACCTTAAACAACAATTATAAATTAAAAGTTTCACCTTTCTCTTGTGCTAATAATCGTCTTGCCTCTTTATTATAATACAAATTAATGTCAGTAATTGAATTTTATTATTCAGGTCTATTAAATAAATTAATACGGTTGTACTTGATAGTCACCTAGTACAACACATGAATTATTTATACTTTTTTAAATTTTCAAAAATGTATAATATGAGTATATATTTTATACTTTGATCAATATTATTTTTCTATATATTTTTTCTTAATAAATTATTATAATTTTTTGTGTTTCTTCAAAATCTGTTTCATTATGTCTCCATTAATGTGAAATGTTGCTGTTTTAATATTAAATTAATAGATGTCTCAGTATAACATTAGATGTTATTATCATATTAGATGTTATTAGAAGTAATGTGGAAATTATATATACAGAATTTGCTATTTCGTTCTCATTTTCATCAAAATAAACATTACATGTTGGGTTGGCTTTTATAGGAGAGAACTTTGGTGTTTCTCTATATGGGCCAAAACATATTTTTTCACTGTTATATAGTTGTTAGTAGACCTTGCGCCCCTTGCGGACAGGGCTCTGATTGGTCGAGAGGGGGTCACGTGATCCAAGATGGCGGCTAAGCTCCGCCCCCTGCGGGAGAAATTCCCACATGTGCGGGAGAAATTCCCTCGTGCGCGGGAGAAATTCCCTCCTCACACTCTTATCCTAGTGTTTTGGGGTGATTTTGGGTGTCAAAATTGTTGTTTTTCGGTAAAATCGGTGATTTTGGGTGTCAAAATTGTTGTTTTTCGGTAAAATCGGTGATTTGTTGGGTCCGGTGAGGGAGAAACGAGGGACGGAGGGAATTCCAACATGGCTGCGCCCATGTATCACGTGATCAAAAAAAAAAACCATTATGGCCGCGCCCACGTAAACATAACCTCACTTTCTTAGATGGCGGTGCCCGTGGCGCGCGCTGGCGGGAAAAATTCCCTAGGGTTCCCCTCACACTACAAAATAATTATTTATATATAATAATAATATAGATAAAAATTAAGTAAGACGTTATCTGAGTGTGGTTGCGGAACACTCGTACTGTGTGTGAAACACAGTACCCAGGTTAAGCATTACCGAGGTATAGGAGTCTGTCCAGTCTGAAACTGGTTGTCACTCCACGACCCGATAATGCCCCGTCCCTTGGAAAGTGAATTTTTGAAACCAATTGAAGAATTTAAAATGGAAAGTGAATTTTGAAACCAATTGAAGTTAGAGCTGGAGTTACCTCGGGAGGTATATGTTGAACCTCCCCACGATTAACGCTCGGCACGTGGGACATGTGTGTACTCTGTCGGCACAGGCCCGACAGAGAGTATGACCGCACAGCCGAAGAGCAACCGTGGGAAGATTCACCATACACACAGGACACTCAACTTTACGCGGCTGTGACAGAGGTGTCTCCTCGGCGTCCGGGGGTGGAGGAGTGGTGTTATTACGCCTGGCATCCTCCATTCTTTCCCCAACGGATCGTAGGAAATTCTCCAAGTCCTCACGAAGCTCCCGCCAAGTTTGCGGGGCGAGTCTGATCTGTCGCCTATGGTCGGTATCTAGAAGGATGCGACTGGCCGTCCATTGCAGCTCCCGCATCAGTACTCGGATACTGTGGAGGGCCGCAATACATTCCCGCGCCTCCCAATCACTGACCCTGGGCTAAAACAGAAGAAGAAGAAGAAAGATTACATCACTTGTAAACAAGTCATAATGTACAATTCGAGTAATTCAATACCGCGTACCGTAGGCTGAATTTGTGGGAGCTCCGGTGACGGAGGTATTGAGGGGGCGTACTCTGACGACGATAGGAGCGTAGAGCCAGACTCCGTTGACGATCCGCCGGCCGGTGAGAGGCCTGAGAGGCCATCATGGAATGGTACCTGGGAGGGCGGGCGAGTTGAAGGAGTGCGTGACGGTGCGACAGAGGGATTCGCTACTTCCACGACCCTGGACTAAAACAGAAGAAGAAGAAAGATTACATCACTTGTAAACAAGTCATAATGTACAATTCAAGTAATTCAATATCGCGTACCGTAGGCCGAATTTGTGGGAGCTCCGGTGACGGAGGTATTGAGGGGGCGTACTCTGGCGACGATAGGAACGTAGAGGCGGACTCCGTTGACGATCCGCCGGTCGGTGAGAGGCCTGAGAGACCATCATGGGGTGGTACCGGGGAGGGCGGGCGAGTTGGAGGAGTGGGTGACGGTGCGACAGAGGCGTCTACGGAACGGCGCCTCTGAGAGGTGTCATAGCTGTTATCGTCACTGCCCGCAGGCAGTGACCATCCCCAAACGCCTGTCCTCTGAACAGCTGCAGACTGTGATTGAGACAGCAATGCAGGCTGCAGTGAGCTGATCTGTACATATACATACACCCTCACTTATGCTATTTATCACACATCCGTAAATTGTACTTTCAATTGATGGAACTAACCCTTTGATCCAGACTAGTTTCATCCCAGACCTCCTGCGGCTCGTTCAGGCGATCCAACAGTTCCGTGATCTCCCTATCGTGCTCTTGACTCTCCGCCCGGTCAAGAGCCTCGACAAGGTCGGACTCTGCAAACATCTGTAAAACACGAGGAGAATCATCAGTGTACGCCGCTAACCGTTCAATATCGGTACATAGATGAGAGAATGGTTATTACCTGCCCAAGATCCTCGTCACAGAACTCCATGTAGTCCTCCACACGTCTCTTTTACAAAAAAAAAAAAAACCCGTTAGTCATAAATTCCTTAAGGTAGTACATACGTAAAGTGTAACACGTAAAATATCACAGTAAAACTCACAATAGGCCTGAAACGGTGAGGAGCCAACGAAAAGACATCCTCTATCACGCAGATAGGTCGCGCCGTCTGCAAATAATACAGAGGATATAAAAATTGAAAAAAACCTGTCATATGACGAAAAAAAAAACAACATTAGTACTATTTTACGTACCGTAGTGGGAATGGGTACCGGCTCACTGCGGGGTCTGGCGGGGTCCTAAAACAATATTTATAAGTTATGCGATACATGTGCTAGACAACAACAACAACAACAACAACAGAAAACAAACACGAAACAAACACTCACTTCCTGACCTCTGCGAGACCACCCGCTCACCGACCAACCTCCACGCGATGTCGATGGTCGAGCCTGCAAATAATTCTGTATCAGTAATAGATTTCATTAAAGTGTAGGCATAACGGTGTTGGATATAAACGTACCAAGTCTATGGCTCCATCATCGTTCCCTGTCCAACCGTTTGTAGACGCCGTCGAGGGTTGTTCCTAAACATTAATCGAACATTACTAAATACATCAGTAAAACAGTATAACATTTACATGAAATTATTGCATGACTTACGTCTTCACTGCCGGCTGATACCACACTCAGGAGTGCGAGAATCAACAGCAATACTGTAGTGTTCCCGATCCTGGCTCTAGGGGCACAACACAGTACTCCCAGCATGACCACGAACATGGTGGTGGCCATGAGGAAGCAGACTATGGCTAAACGTTCACAGTCGGACATGATAGGAAAGTGCAGGATACACACGCGTCCTCTGCTTATATGCAGCCGGACCGCATCCTGTCACATGTGCTGGTACAAGGTGACCTTCGTTCCACACCACCCATGAGGTCAGGTCTTAGGCGCGTTCTTTTTGTTAACCGAGAGCATCCCCAGTAGGCCTAACCTCTCGGGTGATGAGCCCCAACCATCGCTCATCACAGGTGGTAGCCATTCCATGACAAATTTGCTACCTCCCAACATATTTTTTTTTTGTACCTCACCAATGACAGGACTTCTCAACTCAATGCCGAAACCCTGTCTCTCGGTGAGATACGTTTTATTTTATACTTTATTTTTTATTTTTTTATCCTCGCGAGTGTAACAAGTAACTTTACTCGGAGAAGCCTTTCAATGTAACTCGTAAAACACTCGCAAAGACTTTTTTTATTTTTTATTTTTATTTATTTTACAGCATCTAGAGCGAGGTACATACCCCTGGACTTACGGAGTTTAGGCCTGCCATAGAGGTATCTGTCACACACATACACACACACACAACTGCTCCCGGTCTTACGGAGTTTAGGCCTGCCGTAAGAGCAGTTGAAAGCCCCAGGACTTACAGAGTTTAGGCCTGCCTTAGGAGCTTACCACTCACTCACCCCACCCCGCTCTAGAGCTTTTTTCAAAGCACAAGCATAAGTGAAGCCACTATTATGTTGAGGCAGAATACAGTGAGTATCGGAAACGATTGCTTCCTGACTTTCAACTACATTTCTATCAACTACGTTATTATGAAAGCTGGACAGAAAGTTGACCTTTTCAAGTCCTTTAGTATATACAGTAGCAAAGGGTTTACAAAGAGCGCGTATCAGCTCCTCATCGTACTCTATACCACCCTCCTCCCACTTGATGTTGTGAAAGTGGCGCTCCAGCCACCGAACGGTTCTGGCCATTTTAAAATTTAACTCCCCCTTATCGTATGGAGGCTTGAATACGATGTGTGCACGAAAGAGATGACTGATTATTACAAACTCTTTTACAATAAATCGATTGTCATTATCTTTAAAAGCGTGAAACTCAACTATCGCCTCCATTTGGCCACCGTTTGAAAAGTTCAATTTCGAGAGACAGCCTGTGAGCTATGCGACTAGGGAGGAGGTCACTGTCACTGTTTTCAATTGCGGTTTTAACAGGCTCCTCAATCAAGAACAGGTCTCTCAATACGATGTACATCAGTGGGATGTTGGCAGTGAACTGATCCCACTCGTGCTTGTTAAGAGTTAAAGTATGCTCCCCGTCAAAGAGAAACACGTGCATACGACCGAAAACATTTGTGACCTTGATATCCTCCTCCTCCGTGTCTGATTTAATATAAAATTTGGTTTTATTCTCCAGAGCCAGGGTTACGGAATTGAAGTGTTGTGAAAACTCGTTAAACACATCGAATGACCAATAAACGCAACCCTTCTTACCCTTAAACAGTATTCCGAGAGAGTCACCCCGGTTTTTAACAAAACCCACAATCACACACTTTGAAAGATCACAATCAATAAAATAAACAGACTTAAGAAAAATTCCCGTTAACGAGTTTATAGGCTCTTTGCGTCTTGGGATCCTCGTAGGCTCCAGGTCCATAGCCGTTGATGGGTCCTCCATGGTCTCGGTCTCGGTCTTGTATGACCGTACCTTCCACAGTACCCCTTATATACTTTAATCCTCCGAATTTAGACCAATCAGAGACGCGCTTATTTTGACCAATGAGATTTTTTAGCAGGTGGTTCTTCCCCCTCCACCTCCTCCCGTTCGTATGTGAAAGGATCTATCAAAAAAGAGACAGTAATTTTGTCACAGCCCCTCACATCCCAGGCGTCGCCATGGGATGTTAAATTATCACAGTCGATGTTTTTACACCCTTTAAATACCCCGTCCTTGTACAAGCAAGCGTGTACATACGCTTTGATACCCTTTTTATACCCATTCAGCTTCACATCATCCTCTCTGCAAAATCTAACCCTAATTCTGTCAAAACCCGTCACATCATAAAACGCGCTATTAGGTGTGAAATTAGCACAGTCGAGGTATTTACATATCTTCATCTTTCCGTCCTTCCACAAGGAAGTGTACACTCCAGCTTTTATACCCTCTCTATACCTATTTAGAGCCTGTTTAATAGGATTATTCTCCCCCTCCCCACCGTAGGCCTCGGGGTCATCGTCTACCTCAAAACGAATCTCAATTTTGTTAAAATCCTTAACATCGTAAAAGCTGGCATTGGATGTAAACTGAATGCAGTTGAAGTATCCCAACGATCTCATCTCTACTCCTTCCTTATGACCGCGAATGTATAGCCCCATCGTTGCGAGAGTGTTCAACACTGGGTAGGTAATGTACATCGGCGTAGGAGTCGCTCAATTTATACCTAACGATCCCCACCACCAACACCACCACCACCACCACCACTATTACATCATACGTTTTACGTTACCGGTAAGCAAGGTGTACGCCATGTGGGAGTCATGCAAGAGGAGACAGTATGCCGTCGTGTTTGCCGGAAAATTATTTTTCGCCTCAAATTCCAATCTCACGTCTACTGGTCCCGACTTGATCGAATCGTTCTGTTTAGAACAATCAATCACATAGAGTGGTGCGTGGGACTTGAATTTTTCAAAATCAACGGTAGGCGCTCCCGGTTTCTGATAGTACGAGCTTTGGAATCTTGTAAACATCTCGTAAAAAATGCACAAGTCACCGTGGACATTGTCGTAAGGATAATATTGCGAATTCAAATACAGTCTTACATTTGTCAGGTCGCAACGGTCAAAAGAAGACGCATCCTTTTTCAGATCATTTTTTCTTCCTGTCTGAAATGCCAAAACAACGTAGCGGGGTTTCTCAATTTGAGAACTCGTTTTTATCGTCCAACTCTGACGAGTCGTTTGTGGTAAAGAGGGGTATTCGTGGATTTCCCAGGACCGAAACGGCAGGTGAATCAGAGTATCTTTCTCAATAACACGCAATAATTTCAATTTGTAACTGTCGGATACAGTAATGTGTGGAACACGCCAGTAGAGCGAGGTTATTTCAAAGTCGAGGTTAACCGCATCCGTGCTTTTGACCGCATTAATGTCGGTAGCCGACCTCAAGATAATCAGTTTCCTGTCTGACATTGACCACGATCTTTTTATAATCCTCGGCAAAACCCAGCAACAGTTTTAGAGGCACTGAATATGTAAATTCACTGGCCTGACCGGTTTCACCCGGACCTAGCCAACATGCATTCAAGAGACCAGCCTCCTCCTCTTTCCTGATGGAAATCAGTCCTTTTATTGTACTTGTAATACCTACATTTTCACCCTGTCAACCTCTATACCGCCGATCTCGTACCTTATATCGTCGAATAAAAATGCAATAGCGTTGTTTATTAATGTAACACTGGCCGCGGCCCCATCCGCCTTCTTGGCACGCACTTTTCCGCTGATGTGTAAACTGCTTTCGAACGGTGCTGTAATTATATCCTGTTGACTGATTGGAATCCTGATTTCGTCGTTATTCTTTAGAGTTGACGAGGCGTACGGTTTGTGAGAGTGAAACTCCCAACCGGTTATCGCCTCATCGTACTCGACGGCCGATTCTATCGATAGCAGAGCCATACTTAAAACCCAGCGATCTAATAAACTTGATGTTCTTAGGTGTTAACACCGCGGTCTTTTGTGATCGAATGAGGGGAACGGTGTACGGCACTTCTCTAAATACTAGGCCCATTGCCGTTTCCTTATGTGTATACGTAACGATAACGGTTCGTTTCTAAAGTTTATCAATTCACCGGTCTGGTCTTTGAGAGAGACAGCTATATTGTTCACCCTACGGACGTTCACAGGTAAATAGATGACTGTGCTCGGTTTCTCGACTATTTTATACCCTGGAGCGACTTCAGGGTAAAACTCATGCAGCACGTGTCCTTCTACTACACCGTTTTGAAAGGATCCTCGGGCGATATTACACTCAACACGTATCGTGTTTACCGTCATAATACTGACGGGGAGGTCGGACATGTGGACTCTATTAGGCTCGAGCATTTTCGCGGTGAAACCTAGTACAGGAGCTAGGGATCCCGATATTTCGAAATGTATCGCTTCACTGCACGATACTTCGGACCTTAGAGTGTTATTGTTTGCCTTAAGACTGAACGTCACGCCTCCGTCAATGTGCGACTTGATATATTCTTCGATGTTTTCAATTTCGTACGACCCTTCATCTATTACTATCTCTTTACCGTTTCCGTAGTGAAACTTGTCATTTACACCCTTTTCAATGTTCGGAATTGTATAGTACGTGGACAGGTCAATTAGGCCGATTTCGTACTCCCCATCGCTCAAATCCATTGGTGGAAAGACCTCACAAGATACGTGCGGGGCCACACCGCTAAGTGAAAACATTATTTGCTAGAAACTTCAAACACAAGTGTCCGCAGACTACTGAGTCATCAGACTGTTTACGCTCATAGTTATACTGTACACTGACACCGGACCCAAAGTAAGATACGAGTTCTACCGGCGGTCTCAGATTACCAAAACTGTCAAAGTAGTACACTCTATTTCCTAGTTTCTTATAACAGACCCAGTGCGTTCCTTCACCTCGTGAACTGTCCAGATTTACTATGGCCGACTCGTACAGCCGCGGGGTCTTGGGCAGTGTGTCCCTCATGTATACACCTCGAAAGTTCGGAATATCGAGTAACCTCGCGTAACGGATCAATTCGTGGTTTGTTAGAGGTTTTATCGATATCGAGATTGTTGTTTTTTTTTTTTACAACACCTCTTCCTTTTCCTCACCCCACCACCACCTCCCCTCTTTGGGTAAGGTTTCAGGTAGAGACCTCGCCCTTTTGACTTACCCCTCCCTCGCTTTGTCTTTGTTTTTTTCTTTCTCCCACCCCCAAACGCTGTTTTAGCTTTCATGGCCGCAGTCACTGCTAAGGCCGCAGCCTTTTCTCCTACACTAGCGTCTCCTGATTTCACCCTTTGCCAAGCTCTTCTGGCCAATTCTTTGTCGGCCTCTCGCCGGTGTTCCAAATCCGTATATTTCGAGTACGCTATATCGTGGATTCTACAGAATTCGTCCAACTTATTAATACCCTTATCGCCACGTGCAAGTCTCTCAGACAACCTGGTGCCTGGCCCGCAGTAACGAAAACCCCCGGGGAGGTGTAACTCAACTGGTAAAGCGTCAACAGCACGATTTATTATGGTGCCTACAGCGGGCAGTGCGTTTCTCAGCGCGCTGGTCACTATACCTCTGCCCCGCTTGACAGCTCGTTTCACTCTGTTTGATTTACGCTTGTGATTCGCCATTTATATACCGTATCACTTTATACAACTGTTTGAGTAGTGATTCACGCACACAAGTAATCTGCAGTACGTCGAAGATGTCCGCCTCGGATTTCGTGACAGTACCGGTAAACTCGTCAAACTCCAGCACGTAACTGTCTGTTATAAAGTAAATACGACCGTTTATATACCTGAATCCACCCTTTATAGATCCTGGAACACCTGGGAGTACGCTTGAGGTCATCCCTAACGTGGTGCCTGTGAGGGTGCATTCGTTCAACTCTACGACAAACTTGTCATCGACAAAGAAGTAGGTCTTACCCATATTACTGTTTAACGCTGCATTGACTTTCTTAATTCTGTTATGTACGATTCTGCTAATGGGTCTTTGATTGGACAGTCTAAGTGACGGGTAATCTATAACGTATAAAGTCCTGTCCACAATCATGACTACGTCTCCGTCCGGTCTCTGGTACACGGCTGAGACATTATTAAAGTTCGACGGTAAAAATGTCAACAACCTACTTATATCTCGATCTCACCACCCTGCTCACCGGGTCCCTAAAGTATGGGTTGACAATGTTGAACCTGATCCACTCGTCTTTATCGGTTAAGTGTATAGCGTCCAGCGTCGGAGCCAGTAGTTTGTACATACCGTAATAGACTTCGCTCAGTACTCTCACTAGGTAATTCACGGTCACCGCGTCACTCATGTCGGTAGGATCTCTCAGATTAGTGATTTTACCGGTTTGCGCGTTCCAATCTTGCACCGCTCTGGTCATGGCGTGTTTTTGAAAGTATTTGAGATTAACAGCTTCACCCTCGTATAGAGGCTCTTCAATCTCGCTCAGACGCTTATGTCCAAAACTCCAATGCCCGTCTTTGCCTATTTGGGGTATACGACTATCTACATACCGTTTAGTCGTAGCGTCCTTAGGCTCGACTGGCCATCCAACGCTGCGGAGTCTGAAATTATTGAAAGTAACGGTAGAATCTCTGATACTCTTGATAGGTGTAAGGTTATGTAGTTGTGACAGAGTGACAGCGTCGTTTAATCCTTCACCATCGCTCAGGTTGATTATTCTTCTCTTTTTAGCGTCTATTATCTCAGTATCGAACGTTAATGTTCTTTTATTTAGCGTTCGCAAGTTGACGGCATCCGCTTCGTTCGTAGGGTTAGCTACGTTAGGTATTCTGTTATTTCTGGCATCGAGTTTGAGTGTCTTGAGCATATACAGGGTCACATCTGTTTTAGTGCCATTTAATTTCTTGTCCAAGGTCTGCAGGTTTATAGCGTCTAGACTCTGCTGGGCGTCGGCCACGTTACATAACCGCTTGCCCTTGATATCGTAATCACCGTCTACCGTTATGCGAAACCCGACCCCAGGAGGGCCTCTTTTACCGGTCTCGCCACCGTTGCGACCAAACTTGTCCACGCTCATTTTGAAACTGTAATCTAAGAGAACATCCTTTACTTTTTATACCAATGCTCTATACCTGGAATTTCCTCTACCACGGATGAGTTTCAACTCCTTCAACTCTTCCACGATGTTTATAATTTCGTTTTTATGACCCGTATTACCCGCCTCAGCTGAACCTATTAAAACCTTTAATCTCTCACACAATTCATTCGGATCGTCGTAATACACGGGATCAGGGTTTGACATGTCCTTGAAGCCTTTGCCCGAGTAAGCTTTGGGAAATAGTTTTGAAATGACAAGTTCGTATTTTGTCGATTTGTTACGGTTTATGGTACTTTTATAATTGTAACCTCTTTTGTGAGCGTGTGTCTTGTTCAATATATCCTTGTAAGTGACCAAATCAGTTTCATCGTAATGTAACGGTGCGCGTTTAAAGACTAATTCGTACAGACCTTTCGTAGGTTTGTAGTACACATCATCTATGACTATACTGCCGTTACTATCGAAATTTAACACTTTGTTTCCAATCATTAGTGTGCCGTTATCATAGCGTGGTCCGTATATGGAATCAATCTTTCTTTGACTGGGAATGTCCTTCATCAGTGACTTCATGTACTTGACTGTAAGTGCATTTTGGAATGTGTTTTCCACCCATTGTGAAGCCTCTAGTTGTCCTTTAGCGGTGGAAAGGATATCGCTTGCTTCGGGTAAAGGTGGATCACTAGTCTCCAGCACTTCGTCGTCCTGTAAGTAAGCGGGTACTCTCGGAGATGATGTTACAGCGGGAGAGAAGAGTTCCTCTTTTATCTCCTGCTGCTCTTCATCAGGTTCGATTTTTATATTTTCGGAATTCTTGGTTTTCTTTCGCAGTTCAGACAGGAGTGGTTTGTACTGGTTTTCCAGACGTATCTCGGTAGACAGAGTCCCTTGTTTAAACTCCTTATACTTTCGCCTGATGGCCGTTCTCAACTTTGATATCTCGGCTGTAAGCTGTTTCTCGTTCCGCTCCATTTTTATCAATGATGTCACCATCTGTCCGTTTAACATTTATATACGCTTTCCTCATTTGCTCAAAAACATGTGATACATCAATACCTCTGCACTCATCGTATCTTGGAACGAAATGAACCTTCACTCTGTCGTCAAATCTTACCTTCTTCTTGTTTGGCTCCATATTGCACACTGACCGTGTCCGTGTTGAGTTGACACTTTTAAACTACGGTAGTTCGACTTGTCTGAAAAACATTGCGCGTTTCTTGTGTTTTCTAAGGTAGTGTATAATGTCACCAAGTGACGCTACCGTACCCAGTTTCCTGAAGTAGACTGATCTCGGTATTTGCACTTGCGCTCGTGATCTAAATACAAACGTTCTCTTCCATCCGTCTCTCCACTGCGGGATCTCGGCCACCGTGTACTTGTCATTCTCTACCGTCTTATCCATGTACTCTTTTAACCGAGCGATAGGGTTCCTCACCCTACCGTGTATATGGATCAGGTATGAGTTGAGTAGCCAGAACTCACAAGGATTGGCTCCTGTAAATCTCCTCCACGCCTCAAACTGATCACGGTTTGTAATACTATACACTCCGTCCATCAGACTTATTCCGAACATTTCACAGTACATAGGGATAGTTGGTAAGGCTACCTTTAGAAATTCTGAAGTAAAGAGGCTCTGGCACAGATTATTTACAGCCGCAAACTCTTTGTTTCTCTCGCCTCTCGGTAGTCCACGTGGGACCGGCCCGTACGCCACGTTATAGCTGATGTCGCTGTAGCATTTCGAGGCCAATACTTGTCTGTAGATTGTAACGGGTTTCCTAATAGGTATAGTTCGCTCCGTGAGAATGATGCAACGTGAGGTGTGTGGGACTTTACAAGCGTACTCCAACATCTTTATACACACTTGGGCAAAGTATATACCGCCGTGTGCGTTTCTCAACGGTACAGGCTTACCGAATTGGTCTGGAAACGGTCTGAATCGGGACAAGAGGTTCTGCGATTCCCGCACAGTACACTTTAACATGTCTTCGTGGTATACAACGAGTTCAAACGGTACACCTTTCTCCTGGCTCTTTTTCAAAAATTCTATCCAGATATCGCGGTTATAAAACCGTTCGCTGGACGAAATCATTAACAGAATTACAGGAGGAATGGTTGCACTGTACTGTCCTTGGCGTTTGTGTCTCCAACACCTTCTATTGAAAAGGAAACCGTGTGGTGGTCGTCTGCTACAGTAATTACCGCAAAATTTTTTCTTGTCCGGGTAGTACCACGTACACAGATTTGAGTTGACTTTGTGGAGTCTCTGGTCCGAGAACCCTCTGATGTCGTTATAAGTGTAGATCCTCACCATTATAGATCTTGAACAAAACTGTCTATACCTACTCGGTACCTCCCTTTATCAATGTCATCGTCCTTGCTAATGACGATAAAACCGTGTTTGTCCTTCCACGCCATACTGCACAACTGTTTGAATTTTTCAAATCTCATATCGGTATTGACGTGATCACTGTAAGCGTGGTGTAGATTCATATCATCCTGTTTGAAGAGTATTATGAAATTTGCATTGTCTCTGACCAGCTGTTTCGGTACGTGACTGTAGGTTTGACCGAGATAGAATGTATCTACGTTCTTGTGCCTCCCCATAGCAAAGTAACTGCGGATATTGCCGTGCTTTTCGCAAGCTATATCGTCAAAAATCATCAAAGAGTTTTCCTTAGCCTCGTCCGGTTTAATGACCAGGGAGCTATCGTCGTACGCGAAATACCCTACTTCCTTCGGTATCATTTTAGCCAGTAATTGATACTTTGGTTGGTACAATGACTTTGAAAATACGTACACATTCTCGAATCGTAATCCGTTCGGATCGGTGATCAGATTGAATAACACGTTTGTTTTACCACAGTTTGAAGGACCTACAATTAAACCTCTTATCGAGTCTGGTAAAAGCGGACCGTTTTTGTTTTTGCGACTTAAACCGCTACCTATATACTCGTCCATGTTGTGGACGTTAAACGTCGTGGCTTGCTTTACGAGCTTCATTTTGGTAATGACGGTTCCACGGTATTGCATCATGTTTTATAATTTACTTTCTTTTTTTGTAGGTTTAATAATATCTTTGGAGTTTACCCAGCTATTGTGAGTATCGTCAAAACCACGCCACCGCACCAAGACCTTGGAGCCTTTCCGCCGGAGTACTTTATCAACGAGATAGGCATTTCCTGTTGCGGTTCTTATCAGTTCCTGTTCATAGAAACCGCCTTGCAAAATATCACCTCTTATGTCTTGTAATATATACGTTACAGGTTTTGTAGGTTTTATCGCAAATATTGTAAATATTTCATTTGACCAGTTGGGTAGATATCCTTTTTTAAATACACCTTTGTATTTGCTAATTCTAACCTGATCGCTTACACGGAATTTGGGATTTTTTGTTTTAACCACTTTATTATGTTTATTTATGCGGGCGAGAATCTGTTTTACGTGTTTTCGTCTAACATCTTTTGGTTTCATACCGATTGTCCTGTGCACACTACTGTTGTACTCCTTGACTATGTCTGGTAAAATACTTAACCACTCGTAGCTACCGTGTGCCGTAAATCTCTCGTACATTTTTTCTTTCAGGGTTCTGTTTAGACGTTCCACAATAGAACTTTTCAAATGTGATTGGGTAGAGTAATGGTTAATGCTGTGTTTGTTTAAAAGTTTTTTAACGTGACTGTTGTACCATTCTTTACCGTGGTCCGTTTGAAAGTTTTTCATCTTGTGTTTAGACAGTATAGGTTCTAGTGCATGCGCGACTTCAGCGCCGGTCTTGTTCTTTATAGGAACGGCAAACGCAAATTTTGAGAAACAGTTTAGCATCGTCAGTATATACTTGTAACCTCTGTTTACTCTCGAGTAAGGTATCATCTCTACAAGGTCGGCTTGATACAGGTCATTAATTCCTTTCAGCGTAACCCTGCGTCTGGGGTAATTACGCCTAGCCGGTTTGTGCAGTTCTTCCGCTATCGCGTCCATTTTGTAAATGAAGAAAAAAT
This sequence comes from Homalodisca vitripennis, assembly GCF_021130785.1. Lineage (NCBI taxonomy): Eukaryota > Metazoa > Arthropoda > Insecta > Hemiptera > Cicadellidae > Homalodisca > Homalodisca vitripennis. Next base: position 25,339 of record NW_025780454.1, on the reverse strand, counting down.
AATCTGTATACCGGTATTTATATTCGTCTAAGTGGTGTGGTTTGGAACACCCACATCGAACACTAGCATGTTCGATGCCCAGGTTAAACAGTATTTGATTTTGAGGACCAGTCCAGAAGTAACTGGTTGTCGCCCGGTGATCAAATACTGTCCCATCCCTTGTTGCTTAGACAATGGAATGATCGCACATACAACGCCCGGTCGTATAGTAAAAGAGGTGAGTTTTACACAATGCGCACTCCCATAAACTACGCATTGTGTAAAATGTATCTTCCGTGAAGTAATACGTGGACGTCGATCCTTCTTGCCAAAGAACAGGTGAAAGATCACGAGCACACATATGACAAAGTCTGCGTAGTCTGCGTCCGTCGTAAATTTCTTTGTATCTGACTACCAATTCAAAGCAGTATTCGCGATGTTTAGATTTAATTTCCCGACGGATGGATTCGGGGATCTGGATATGTCGTAAGAAGTCAATACGGTGTCGGGCAATTTGCCGTAGACAAAGATCATAGAGGCTCTTTGGGTTCCACGCCATGATTGAGAATGAAGTGCTCTCCCACTACCACCACCACTGCCTCCACGATTACTCTCCCACCACCACCGACTCCCCCACTGAGACCTCACACTTTGCACAAATATAAGTGTTTACAAGAGTATTTACAATTTTACAGTGATATCAACACTATATACAAGTTTATACATTTTTAATCTGTATATCACCGGTATTTATAGCCGTCTAAGCTGAGTGTGGTTGCGGAACACTCGTACTGTGTGTGAAACACAGTACCCAGGTTAAGCATTACCGAGGTATAGGAGTCTGTCCAGTCTGAACTGGTTGTCACTCCACGACCCCAATAATGCCCCGTCTCTTTGTACTTAGACGGCCTAACGAAGGCACTCACAATAACCCCCTGTAGACCTCCTGTAGAACTGTGTCGGGAGGTCTAAGATTTGCTTATGACACACTGGACAGCGGAAGCATCCACAAAAACCCCTCCACCCAGCACCGGCAAGGGTCCTATCGCAGACTATACAACGAAATGTTCTTTTTACATATAGGAAATCCTCTCTTGATAACTCATGGTAAACAACACGTTCCACACAGTACCAGATATCGGGTTCTATTCCAGGCTCTCTTTTCAAAAACAAGATGGTACAGTGGGGGGTTTCATATGTAATATATATTTCAACTTCGGGCTCTATATCCATATCACTTCTCAAACACGGGATGCCACAGTAGATGTTTTGCGAACCGAGTGGTACGTAGAGTGTACACATCACTTGAAAACAGTCGGTTTCAATGTGCTCTTCGATGAGAGCGTCCCTGACCGTCAGCGGTACTTCTAAACTCATAAGGGCACTCCCATTGTTAGAGAACTGTTTGACCACGGTTTTTTTAGCGAGGTCAAACAGGGAGTGTGGCTGGAATGCTCTAGACTCGGCCATGGTTTGAGTTAGAATGAAACACTCGCACCTCCCCGGTGACATTGACTTGAGGTCATGTGACCTCTCCCTTCCATAAAGCTCTCGCGTTCTGTAACGCAGTCAGTCAGTTACAATGTTGGCAACTGTGCTGGTGGTATTGTGGCAGTACCTCGCCAAGGAGCTACCGCCTCCACCGCCACCGCCTCCTCCGCCACCGCCTCCACCGCCACCGCCTCCTCCGCCACCGCCTCCTCCGCCACCGCCTCCATCGCCGACCGCTAAAGGTACGTAATACTTGTTTCAAAAGTTTACTAATGATTTTCAATCAGATAGATACTCAGAGTATCGGATTTTTTTTCAGCATCAGGGTCTCGTGTCCCTTTCGAGGGACCTATAGAAGACTACGACGTCGGGTGGTACTCCGACGAAGAGGAGGACAATGCAATGTTCTTGAAATACTTGGAGGCTGTAGGTAAGTCCTTAAGATAGTCTCTCTCTAGGTCAGGCCGTGCCAGTGGGGTACCTCCAGGGGTTCTGTCGTACGCACAACATTCAGGTCCCAGGGCTTACAGAGTTTAGGCCTGCCTTAGAGACCTTCATTCGTGACCCCAGGGCTTACGGGTTTTACGCCGGCCTTAGAGGTCTCATTCACACACAACATTCAGGTTTACGGGCTGTTAGGCCGCGCCAGTGACCTTCATTCGTGACCCCAGGGCTTACAGGTTTTACGCCGGCCTTAGAGGTCTCATTCACTCGCGCTTCCAGAACCCCTGAAGCTGTCCGGGGCATAGCCTTGTCATGTGCAAGTCTTTAAAAAATCAATATATGGAACAGGACTCACGCTTGCGATTGGTGACGGTGATAGTGGGGAGTATGAGGCTCGTGCGTCTTTATAAGTCAGTCAGTTAGTTAGTTAGTGTCAACATGTCAGATGAACAAAGAGTTATTACCTTGACTTTGAAAAAGTTCACTGATATGCGGAAGGCGGGTCTGTGAACTTACGGAGGATCGGAGGAGTGTACTTAGAATAGCAGAGGAGATGCGAGCGAATCGACTAATGGGATCAGAGTGTAGTTACTTGTAAGTTTTTAGCCTTTTACTGTAACCGAATGGTAGAGTTTCATACTTACCTTCGTGTTTGCGTTTTGGTCCAGTCACTTTAAACATTTTAGTCTCTTCTACGGTAATTATGTTTCTGTCTTTAGTACGCCTAATGCGGTTCTCAGTGATCTCTAATGATTGCTTGCTTTCAGAAAGTACCATTTCTTTTAATTTTGAAAAATTTAGTTTTTCACTAGTTTTTAAATTTAGAGTAAGGCCTTTTATTTTACAAACTTCAACTAGTGCGTTTTTATTAGTGGACCAAACAAGATAGGCATAAGTCTTGGGGCCTCCGGAAACAAATTCTACTATGTATGAGTCTGGACCATAGTCGGCCAACTCGTCGGTCATTTCGCCCAAGTAGTCCCCTGTGGGGACACTGTACGAACCTTCCTTACGTATGTACAATACACTATCGGTATCATAGTAAAGTACTTGTTTGCCTATTCGATCTAAGTAACTGTACAGCTTAAGTCTAGCGTGTGCGGTGGTGAAGGCCGCGAGCACAACGTTTACGGTTCGCAGGGATTCACCGACTTCGTCTATGTTCTGCCAGTTAACAAGGAGGACCTCTTCGTTAATTTCTTGAATGGCGTTTACTTGTGTCCCTGGACTTGTTAGTAATTTAAAAAACTCGTCGGGTTCTCTAATGATGGAAGTTTTAGTTTGGTTCTCCCTCTGTCCGAATTTTCCCCAGAAAGAATTTAGCATCAATTTTGCGAGAGAGCGAAGACCCCCGTTTTTTTCAATTTTGGAAGGGTCAAGTCTGACACCTTCGTGTTTATAATAATTTTGAATATACACGGCATTATCCTCTTCTGTGAGGCACCAGGAGGGGTAGCCCGATGCCTCCTGTTTAATTTTTAGAAACTTATTTACAAAATCGGTAAAAAGGCCACCGTCTTCGTAAGTAATGATTTTATAATCCCAAAGCTCGTACATTTCTAAAATTTTGTATCCTTTTTCTACAGCCTTTCTCATTTCCTGCATTGTCCATGTCCCTGTCAATGCTCTTTCTTCGGTGCTATGATTACAGTCCGTGTTTAGCATTTCTAGACCACATGTACGGCATAAAACAAACATTAATTTACCATTCATACGTGTAGGGAGGACGGGGTGGTACAAATTTAGCGGAGGCGATACTTTACATTTTAGGAGTCCTTCGGCCTCCATGCCTCTTTCTCTACACTCCTTGTCACCTACAAAGATTTTTGGATGGGATAAAACATAAGGCAAAAACTTATTGACAAACGGGTACAAGGAGCAAACGTCTACATACTGAATTGTTTCCCCGTCCTCGCACTTGTGGAAGGTTTTAGCATTACCTGTCCTTCCCCCGAAGAAGGCATCTCTGGGATTGAGTGGGAGTGTGTTTAGAATGGGGAGAGAATTTAGATAATCCAATTTTTGTTCTTTCTTTATTTTATTGAATTCACACTCCCACATTTCAATAACTTCGTATCCGGAATTTTGGAGTTTATCTATTTTGGATTTGGTTCTCTCGAACCTTAAGTGCAGGGAGTCTGAGGGATCATCGGGCAAGGATGCTTCCCTATCGTATCTGAAACATTTTGGGCACCCATGGAAATAACAGCCCTGAAATTCGTATACGCGCTCCCCGTCAAAACCGTCTACTTTCATACCGTCAATTTTTACTTCTCTTTCCCGTCCTGCGTGTTGGATCCTAATACCGCGTTGGTCTTCCTCCCAAGTAAGCCATTGTAAAGCAATAGGCGATTGGTTATCAACCATACGGTATCCGTTCTTTGGGACTAGACCAATAGTGTTGGCTTTGAGAAAATTCCGTCTAAAAACCAAATTACAGGCGCTGGCTATGGTGACGGCTTCCATGAACGGGTCTACGTTACATTCTTTCAAAAACATGTTTCTAAACTTAATACACGCTTGCGCCAGTATCTCCACATCGGAGATACAGTACTCGACCAACTCTTTTTGAAAGTCAAAAACTACATTGTGTTTAAGTTGATCGTTGTGCCAATTTTCAAAATCTTTGTAAGACTTCTCAAACATTGATTCAGGGCAATAGTACTCCTTGGGTGGTATGGGGCCTACATAATTTTGGTTTGCCAAAGTGTTGAAAAGATGAGGGAAGTAACCCTTCTTCTTCTCCGGGGGGAGATCAAAGGCTTTGGGTAGTGCAGAGAGGGCCATGGGGAAATAATTTAGCGAATCGATAAATCTGACGTTATCTAATTCCATAAGAATGACTTTAGTGCCACGCATAATTAGCTCTGGAGTGAATTTTGATTGTTCGAGAACGTACTTTAACAGAAATTGAAAGTCGAAACCCTGACCGTTATGAGCCATTACACATACGTTTTTGAATTTTTTTCTCTCCTCCATTACGTAATCCATGAATCTTACTACAGGGTCTTGTCTAAACACACGAGTGCGGGAGGTACAATTTTGGCAATTTTCCCCACCAATGCATTTCCAACAAAATTGTTGAGAAACACAAAGGTTAACTTTATGAACTCTAGATTCTTCCGTTAAAATTTCATCTTGACGGGTCTCTAAATCAAAGAAAATGAAAAGAAAGTCTTTGGTTTTGGGTTTTCCTGTGTCGACCCGCATGTAGCACTGGTGGTTTGGGGCCATGAACTCGTTACAGATTTTACAAAACACTTCCCCGCACACGTGTTTTGACTTACGATTGTTCAAAAACACAAGTCTTTGGCACTGTAAGCATTTTTTTACCGACTTACAACGTTCACTCTTGTGGGCCGCGAAACAAATCTGATTTTTCATGGTCATGTTACAGTCAGGGCACAAAATTCCCCCATGCTCCTCTTTACAAGGCGGAGAAACGGATTGACATGCAGGACAGATATTTGAACACCTATGTACACCTTTGTGGTCGTAAGGGACATGGCATGCTTCACAATAGAAATGGCACGCAAAAGCTGCAGTTAGGCTAGTTATTACATTATAATGGTTTTCGTGATACAACAAGTTAATTTTGTACAAAGCACTTTCATTATTACCATTAAAATACACTTCTCGGCCTTTACTGTTGTAGTTATAAACTGTAATATTATATTTTTTGAGGTGGTCTTGGAATTTATTAAGTTCGGGGACCCCCGCTCCCTCTTTCGGTATTTGGACCCCGGCTTTCGCCATCAATTTTTTCGCCTTTGTTGTTTGTCTCTGACATCTGTCTTTTTTTATCGATTCATACTCGGGATCTTTTTTAGCATTGGCCTTTGCTACCACTATAGCTCGGGGCAGACACAGACTATCGCTATTCTTAATGACTACGATACCTCTACGTGCTTTACATTCTTCTTTAAAGTTATTATAAAAACCTGGTCTTACTCTAGCACTACCTACAGGAAGATTAATTCTAGTACACTCTACTCTAAACGTATCAGCTGACTTTACGGAATCGGCATTACTTTGAATTATGCCACCAAAAATTTCGAATAAAACATCACTTTTGACTTGATGAGCCGGCCGAAACGCTACATAACCTGGCTCTTTGGTTTTCAAATTTAAACTGTGAAGTGTAAATCCCAGGTAGTCTGAATCTGAACAGTTTGATTTCATTTCATCGACTAATTTGGAAAATCCGGTTTTTATCCAGTCTATTTCACTTACGTTATCTGGTACTGTATTAAATTTGAAGGTGGTCTTGGTACCGTAAACTCTGTATCTTTTTACATACGTCTCGTATTTTCCTAGTACTTTTACAGGATCCAGTTCCATACGAGACTCTGGACCCACTTCAATAGGTTGAGATTCCATTGCAACAGTAATATATTAAAAAATAATATCTGGGTAACTAGGTAGGTAAGCACTGTCTTATTTATTTTATATTAGTAATTAGCGAGGTTTACTTGTCTTGATAATTTTACACAATGTTGTGCAATATCAAGGAACAGAGCGACATAGGTCTTACCTCTTTGACGTCCACCTCCAGACTGGCGAGACAGGGAAATCTCTGCCGCCTGTGTAGAACACCGACCAATCAGAGTGCTTGGCGGCTATTTTAGACCAATCAGAGACGCGCTTATTTTGACCAATAGGAAGTTTGCGGTTGCAGTCGTTACATGTCTGGTTTTTTTTTACAGGTAACCGCAAAGGACCCGGAGGCTGACCACAGTGACCACTGATTATGTAGCAATAAATAGCTTATCTTTACTGAGTCGTTTTATTTGAAATCCCCGCCGAGAAAAGTGAGGTTATGTTTACGTGGGCGCGGCCATAATGGTTTTTTTTTTTTTTGATCACGTGATACATGGGCGCAGCCATGTTGGAATTCCCTCCGTCCCTCGTTTCTCCCTCACCGGACCCAACAAATCACCGATTTTACCGAAAAAACACCGATTTTGACACCCAAAATCACCGATTTTACCGAAAAACAACAATTTTGACACCCAAAATCACCCCAAAACACTAGGATAAGAGTGTGAGGAGGGAATTTCTCCCGCGCATGAGGGAATTTCTCCCGCACATGTGGGAATTTCTCTCCCGCAGGGGGCGGAGCTTAGCCGCCATCTTGGATCACGTGACCCCCTCTCGACCAATCAGAGCCCTGTCCGCAAGGGGCGCAAGGTCTACTGTTGTTGACATTTTCTCTAAATAATTCTAATTTATCAAGCTCACATTATAAATTTTCTCTAAATAGTTCATTGCTTTGGCCTGTTTTGTCTTTTTTAATTTTGTTATTTATATAATACGTGTTAAACAATCAGTCACACCTGAAAACAATTACATGAATTTTAGCCTCAATATTTACATTAAATAACTTACGAGATAATATTATTCTAATATAATCATAACATTTCCCAACTAGATATTATATGTGTATTTTATATGCAGAATAGTAGTATTGCTCTATTGGAGGAATCACAAGGCTACAAAAATTGTAGATAAAAAGCTGTAGAATAAATAAATATATAAACATTCCTGTTTCGTTAGTGAAGACATTAGTTGTATAAGCTAAACGTACATGTTTGAAGAACATTTTTATTTCGTTTTGGAGGAATGAAAGGACATATTTTGTTCATGCTGTGGGAATTTAATTCTCCCTCCGTAGACACTGTTTTGACAGGGACGGTGAGTCTGCTTAGAGTTGACGTTGATGTTCAGTGAAGGGGTTATCTAATTTCTAAGATTTTGTGGTTTATTACAAAAATCAGCTTCAAAAGTTTCTAAAATAAGTTAAAATGCAATAATACATATCAAAAATAGAATGATCGAATACTCAGTACCGGTATGTTGTTATATATCGTTGGAATGTTATAATGATTAAAATAGTTAACACAAAAGGATCTGTATTGTTTAGTTTCTGTTTCCAGTCTCCTTCACAAGGAAGGTAAGAAATAATCAGCAGTAAACATACAGTTTTGGGCACCAGTTCTGCCATGCACTTAAATCTAGATTATTCAATTTTGCCACTTAACAATATCAAAAATATGCTCACATTAAAAATATGCACCAATTACAGAACTTAAGAAAAAATTTCTAGAAAAATAGCTTACAAAATTATTTTAATCCAATTTCATTGAGTATCTTGATTTCTTGAAATATCTGGTTGTTATTATTTTGGTATGGGGAAGTTAACCCTTTGAACCCCAGACCAAAATATTGATGGTGGAAAAAATGTACCAAAATCATTTGACCTAAGAACTACGGAGAATCCCCTGAGCAGAAACAGCTGTTTTGCATACTGTTTGTAAAAAATTAATACTTTTGCTATTTTTTATGCTATTTTCTTGTATTACACACCAAAATGTCCAGAATGAAATTTTATACACAGAAAAAGATTAGTCTGAAGTATAAAAAAATGTTTAACAGCATTAAAATAATTTTAAAATATAAGTTATGTATATAGATTTTTAGGCAAAAAAATTGATTTTAAGATTTTTTAATTAAACAATAAGAAATATTTTTACTATAGGCACCCACATTTTATTTTTCTAAATTTAGTTTTGTGTATGTACAAAAAAAATTATATTGATATCTCTAAAAATAAACTTTTTTTGAATTTTTATATAAAAGTATGCGACTTGTAAAAACCTCTAGGCGTACAACACAAAAATCACTGATATTACCTAAATAAATAAATTAGTAAATAAATAAATAAAAAAATTAGTATTTTAATAAAATACATATAAATATGTATTAATACTCATAAAATAAGTATTTTACGATTTCAAATAAATATGTATTAAACGCATATACCATGGCGACGAAATTACGTCGCCCGGGGATTCTCGCAACTTCATTGGCGACGATACATCGTCGCCGCGGGGATCTTCGCATATCTTCTCGGCGACGATATTTCGTCGCCTGGGGTTCAAAGGGTTAATGGCATGAGTTGATACTCATGGCAAGACTAATAAGCGACCTACACTTATTATTCAATAGTCATTATCAAATGATTTGGTATATTATCCAACTTTGATATTATATAATAATCGTACAACAAGAATGATTATACATGAACAACACATTAAAATAGAAAAATTACAACAGTAGCATTAAAAATAACAAAACCAACTTCGACCTTGACCACATGTTAGAAATGCTGGGTAGGGTCCAATAAGCGGTTTTTTATATCGAAGAATATAATCATCGATACCTAATATTCGCATATCGAATCATAGACTATCAATCGATATAAAAGTAATAACAATCATATGTTTTAAATTAAAATGTGAATTTAATGATGTAACAAATAACCTTTACCATTACCTTCTTTTTTGCATCTGAAGACGACCATGTTAGCTCCTCTGACAGTTACATTTGTTACCTTTCCACAAATATCACATAATGGATTCTTAGGTACTAACCCAACATTCTGAAGCCATAAAAAAACATGTTTTTATCGTCTTTTAAAGCAATTTCGTGAAGCTTCCTAAGATTGACAGCCATTTTTAATACACAATGTTACTTATGTGAAATTTAAAATATTACCTTAATTGTATTATTTAAAAGTGTTTACAGCTGTTCATATAGATTATTTAATAATAACAATAAGTTAATTGTTAAAAATAATTAATCAGTATCGATTGATTATATCGATGGTTATGATTAAGTAATATCGTTTGCCAATTTCGATATAAAAAACCGGGTCCGCTTATTGGACCCTACCCGAAATGCTTTACATTTAATACTTACAGCTTGTCCGGATAGCTGTGATCAACCGCTTTTGTGAAATGGAGGAAAGGATTCTTACCTGTCAGGCGCACTTCTGTGCAGTACAAACAATTACAAAGACAGTCTACCGGTATTCCACTCCTCAATTTCTATGACTGCTCGCTAAGAACATTCAATCTCACACTCATCGCTATTTTTGAAATCTCTAAAAATTAAATATTGCTTGTTGTTTATTGTAGACATTATTATAATTTATCAATACGTTGATTAAATAAATTGTAATATTGAATTATTAATTTGATAGAAACAATCAATACATTTCATAAAAACAATCAAATAATGAGTGTAGGCCACTTATTAAAGTCTATCCTCATTATTTAAATTTTAACGTATTTTGTCTCGTAATTTCATACATATTTGTCATAATTTACTGTATTTTGTCTATTGTTCTTGTATCATAAACCCTATCATGCAATATTGACATTTGTGTTGTATTGTTTACTAACAAATAAATGCTTTGATTTGTTTCTGCTCATCTTCATGTAAAAATATGTTAAATATAGGATTTAGGAACAACTACTTAAACAACCTTAAACTAAGATCGGTAATTGTGAAGTTAACAGCCGACCAGGCAAAATATGAGTTTTGTGCTATTAACATATTGCTATCATCCTCCTGAACAAAACAATACAAGGTTTCAATGGGTGGAAATAACAAATAACAAAGTTATATAACATTAAAAGTGGAACTACTTTTCTCACACAGAGTAATATTTCATTGTTCTTTGTGCGTCACATGGTCTTGTTATGATCGTAAGTCAACCTTCTATTGGTTGCTGCTGATGTCAGCCATTATGCCATCTTTGGATACGTAAAATAAGAATAACATTGAAATCGAGGGAATTTGACCCAAATAAAAGACATTTTTCTTACTTTAGACTTTCTAAGAATAAAAGTTTATATCAGCCTGACACAAGTGCCTTCGGCCATCAGCGGGATGGATAGTGACATACAAAGAACATCCTATGAGGTAGTATCTATCAGTAAAAAATAAAATTCTAAATTTCAGATCACGAATGTCTCTAACCATTACTGCTTTATAGGAAACACAATTTGGAAAAATCACAAATATTGTAAATTCACCTAACCATAACTTCCTACTATCTTGCAAGAAAAGTAATTCCACTTTAAATGTTCTAAATTCCATTATTTGTCATTTTAATACCCTAAAACCTTATATTGTTTAGTTAGTTTGGAAGGACAATAGCAATAGGTTAATAACACGAATCTCGTCTCCAGTGTAGTTAACCTAAAACTGAAAATAATACACACAGATTGAATCAAACTTTCAACAAACCAACCAATAGTATAAAAAACAAACATAAGTTTAATAAATAAGCAAAAATAATGTAACCATAACTTTGTATGTGCGTACTATGTACTTACATACCTCGTGGTAACTTCCGATCACAAAAAAATAGCTTTTCTTGATTTAAAAATTACACAACAAAACTTATAATCTCACTAGGAAAAAAAAAACACAATGACCAATTAAAAAGGAATAAATTAATTTCAAAATATTTTAACTGCTCACGTAATCCGCAATCAATCACGTAAAAGAACTTTCAAAACTAATTAACTGGAATAGAGTTAACAAGCCGCGATTGAGTAATACGAGTAGACACCATTGTTATATAGACTGAACGGACCAGTAGATTCTACAGAACTAAACTCTTTTTACTACAGAACACTCAGATAAGCTATCGGAAGCAGATAACTGAAAATCATAGATTACACAAATATAACCACTAATTTACATTTACAATTATTAAAAAACAAAGTTATTGGTGATTTCCAAACCCTAAAACCATATATAGTTTTGTTCAGGAGGATGAGCAGAATACGTCAATAAACTTGAAACTCATGATTTGCTGTGTGGACTGTTAATCCCATAGATACCCTGAAGAGATAATCTGAAGAGAAGGGAACAGATCTGTGAGTTTATAAGCGGGTAAATGTGACAGCCATTTTGGAATATTTTAAAACAACTAACTGGTGCTGATTTTAAATTTATTTCTTGGCTTGTGTTTATTTTATGTTGACAATTATCCTGATAATATTAATGCACTGGTAGCAATTTATCTTTGATGATGTTCACTGCATTTTTTTGTATCTTGTCAAAATAAATATAAAAAATCTCTTTGCAATCTCTTTTTTCAAATTATGCTAACTACTTCAGGAAATTGAAGCAAGTTAAACTAACATGACTATATGTACGTTTCTTGTGTTCATTCAACTTTTCAAGAATGAACTTTAAGGTTAGCCAATAAGTCCATAATTCTATGTAGTCTTAAGTCTTAAAATAGGTATTTTTAAATCTATGAACTATGTGTAAATATTTCAGAAATGTCATGGATATCTGGGTTTGCTGACAAGGCTGAGCAGTTATTGATAAAAATAGACCAAAATGCAGCTGACAAACTGCAGAAAAAGAAAACTGTAAAACCTTTGGAGGAAACAAGGTTAACTGAAGTTACTACTGATCCCAGCCCAGTCCTGAGAAGGTACTCAATATATTTAATACTGCCAAGTAAATTCTTACTTTTGGCTCAGCACATATAGAAATTTAAGAGGAATTTCCTGTTTAAAAAGTTAACACTTTCACACTTCCAAAGTTAGATTAATCAATATTAAACTCATACTACTTGGAAGTCAAACTGTTTATCTTAAAAGCAACTAAATTAGAAAATTAAGTTCTGTCGTAGCTCTTAAAAAAAGAAGAATTACTGAACATTTTACCTAAAAATTCATCTCCAGAAATGCTACTGTTATTTGTTTTGATTTGTTTTAGAAATGCTGTCCTTATTTTGGAATTATCCAGAGGCTACTATTTTTTTAATAGTTTTTCTTATCAAGGACCTAAAAACGTTTACATGATTATGAAAGAAGGAGGCCAGTCTGTCCCTATCTTTTATTTGTATGAGGCTATAGCACATACATATATATTATAAATATAAAAAGTTGAAGTTGACGTTTACGTTTACGAGCGCTTGAACTGGAATTTAGGTACTATTTCAAGGAATGTTTTTCTTTTTTGGCCAGAAGTGGAAGGTGGCGCCACCGAAGCCCGCACTGATGGCCAGTGGCATTTCTGATCAGTAATTTCCCAACCTCAGATCACGTGCCTGATCGTACAATGTGATCTGACGTTGGAAAAGTAGGACGATCTGGAACTTAGATCACGTGAGATCTCATAAAGGTCATCTTTAACTTTGGTACTACTAGTAACATATTTATGATAACCTAATCTATACCTACTTATATTGTGTAATAACAAGAATTAGATAGGGACAGAGAGGCCTACTTCTCGCCAACATCTCTTCCTTTTAGGAGGCAGAAAACAAGAAACCGATCGATTTAATGACATTTAATTTTCACAATAATTCAAATACAGTCTGTTCTTTCTAATAGTTTTTTAGATCCCCGGTATGAAAATTTGTTAAAAGAATTTTAGTGGCCTCCGGATAATACCAGAAGTACCATGATGTCAATATTTGAGGTCCCATTTCCACGTTAGTTTTCTAGATTTACTGTTTCAACTTAATTTTTTACTATTGAAATATAGTACAAAGTGAACATATATATTAGATGAATTCAGGTGTTGAAATGAGGAAATAAACTAAAAAATAGCCTAATTATTCAAAATATGAAACTAATCAAATAATGTAATCCTCTGCTGCAAACTGCTATTTGTGTTACACCATGTATTAACTACAATTCTTTCACTATTGAAATATATGAATGGTTGTCCTAAAATACAGCTTGGTAATACACAGAGTTTCTATGCCAGCTCCAGGTTAGATCAGTAAACACATGTTTTTCAATGTTTACCCCTAAAAGAAAATAGGGGTAAAACACATTGTTTACTTTACTTCATGAAAACATCAATGATTGTGATTTCCTAGAAGTGTCTAACTTACCCAACGATCAAACAAAAAGCAATTGGATTTCTTGTTGAAGGCACAAGTTAACACCGCCACCTACACCGGTGAAGAAGTCTCTGCCACTAGTCAAGTCAGCTCCTGTCATGGTCAATCAGTCTCAAGAGGAAGATAAACTTATTGAGTTCCTCAATGACAACTCCAAACCTGCCACTCAGGTAAGTAGGTAAATACTTGAATGAGTGGGAATACGTCGAGTAAATAATTAAATACTTAAATACAAGCCGGAAAATGTTACATACAACGGTTATTTTTTAAGTAAGAACCATTTTGTAATGGATCAAGGGAAACTTTATCTATGAACTTACATTGTATCACGAATAAATGATGAACATATTTATGTACTTCTCTATATATTCACCATGAACATTTAAACATTTTTCTAGTCGTGGCACCAGCTTTTAGATCCCATCATGAAAGAACTCTTGACTGTTAAACCAGTTAACTGTAACTGTTTCTTTCAACATGTCATCATTTTCCAAACACAATGTCCTTTAGGTTTCTGACTTTACCTCTATCACACTAACAACTTCTTGCAGGACAAAATTTTATTCACGGCTCAATTTTAAAATTTTGTTCTGTTTCATAAGTTTTGATATTTTAATTTACAATTATAGTGTTACTCATCACCATCCTTTTGATAGTGCTCCAAAAGGGAAAAGAATGTGCCATACGCTTTGCTTTATGCTCTTCCGTTAACCGTTTTGACACCCATCTTGCACACATTTTTTTGTAACGAAGTTTATCAGTAGCTATATTATAAACTACTGACCTTTAAACTTATGGAAATTTTTAATGAAGTTTGTCATGTATGTGTATGTTGTCCATTTTCATTATGAATTTGTTTGTGGTTATCACACACAATTCACAAGCAATTCAGTTGAGTAAACAAAATGAATGTCTCAAATGTTACTAACCAATGGAGAAACGGAACTGTAGTCTGCTCATAGGTTTCAGTTGAACTCTCCGCCTAACCACATATTTAGGTTAGTATTCTATCCATTCCGATGCAAATAAGTAAGAATAAAATTACTTTTCATTTTTGTATAGAACAACTCATGTTCACCAGACGGATGGAAGCAAAACTGACAATGCAGTTGAAGACAACAGCCAAGGTCAACTGGAGGCGGAGAAGCAGATGTTGAAGAACGAAGTGAGAGTGCTGAACAATGAGTTGTCTTTGCTGCTGCATCGAACACGAGCTGCTGAGAAAGGTAGGTGGCTGTGCTATTTCTTTTTGGCTTTGATGTAGCTAGATGGGGGATACCAAAAACATCCTTTTTCTAAACAATTTAAATTAATTTTTAAGTTATATTGTACTTTCCATCTATGTAACCAGCTTTTACAGGGGAATTGTGTACAGTTGTGGTTAGATATGAACAGTTGGCCACTGCTTTCTTCAAAACAGTAAACACATTACCTCTAGAAACACAAATTTTTGACAATATTTCACTCCTGTTGTATTCTTGCCTAATTTTTTCTCAATAGAGAAACATTCTGCTTTGTCTCTTATTAATTTTGTTATAGAAATCTTAAGTTTTAATGAAAGTACAAAGGATTTATGAAAACTTAGTTTATATAAAATTAGTAAAACATAATATGATGTGTTATGGAATGTCACAACTGTTTTTATTTGGGTAAGAAAATGACGCTTAGGACATCAGTACTATCGTACATAATATTTTTACAACTACATGTGAAAGGATTAACACATTCGCTGCATTGTTAAATTTGTTAATATCTTTTCATATTACGAACTGAGTCACAAACAACGACTCATGAAAATGGTGAACTTGGACATCTGATAGTTTTAATATGTCAGCACTAGAGCACTCTAGGAGAAATTGACGGAACTACTAGATTGTGTTCTATTAGGGAGTGCCAACATATACAGTGTTTACTTTTTAACTGTCATTCTGAGTCATCTGTGAAAACTGGTTATATTCAGTTAGGCCAATACTGAATTATTGAATAAACCTCAAAAACATGATAAATCTAAAGATCTTCCCCCTAAAATTGGTGCAATAGCGTAGAAGACAATGACTGCAGCTGAAATCTGCACACAAAAAAATGAAACAACTGTTTAAGTATGAGTAATGGGAGAACTCAGCACTAATTGCCGTACACAAGAAATAACTGTACAGCCAATATAGTTTGTATGGGGCCTGAGCCAATGGTGTCTCGTACTTAATGATACTCTTTATTGTGATAATTCTAAAATATACTCTCCACTTCAATTCCCAATTAAATTATTAAAAAACTTTTGAAAATATATGTTCTGAAAATATATTACGCTTGGTAAAATCAAGTGGAGTCTCAACTAAAATTGTACCATGTGTCACCGGAAAGTGTAGACTTATGCCGATGTGAATGTGGTAATAAATTAACAACATTTTGTTATTGAATATTTATATAATGGATGATAATGTATGTAAACATAGCTACATGAACTATTTAGTAATTGGATCAAGATTAATGATCACCAGAGCTGCGGGTACTGAGCGGGTTAAGTGTTCTATATGTAGGAGTTGAATGAGATTTAAAGGATTGTGGGGTAATTTACATCTTTTGTTAACACTTACAACAAAAGATGATATTTAATAGAATTGGAGCAGTATTAAAAAATTGGTACTCAAATTTAGCTTTGTTGGTTAACCCTTGGACCAAGCTAAAATTCTATGTGTAAAAAAGTGTTTTTTAAATATTTTGGTCCATGTTCCAAAAACTGTGTACCTACATGGATGTTGTATGCTTTTGGGAAAATAATCATCTCTATAATTATTTATTTCAAAGGTCTGGTTTTAGGTGTAATATTTTACCTATAATATATTGTACTAAAAAATAAATATTTGGCCTATACAAAATTATATATATATATATATATATATAAAATAAATTTTGTGTCTGAAAATTTAATTTTTATCATAAAAAAAACATTAAATTAAAAAAATATTGTAGACAGGATTTTAAATGTTGGTTTTACTTGAATTTTGTATAAAAGTACCGAAATTTTAAAGCTCTAGTTTTCGAATAAAAATAAAAATCTTTGAGTACATAATCCAATTAGATATATTTGTTAAAACGAACTTTGTACCATTATTACAGACAAAACATTACAGAGGTTTACAATTTTAATAATTAATTATCTATTTCAATCAATTTACACTATTCAGTGTACAGAATGTGCAAACATAAATTGTTATCTATTGTCTGACCTACTTAGAAAACAAAGCTGAAAACATATCTGCATGAATATGAGACTGCCTTTCAGATGAAATAAACACACTTTTATTCAGTTTTAGAACTTGAAACTACATACAGTATTTTAAAAACGGCCAGAATTCTTTGCAATAGGTCTATTTACATTTGTGTTTTGTCAGTCAAAAAGGATGGCAACCCTCTTTGCAATTTGTGCAGACTATTCTGGACTTCTTCCTGCTCTTCTTCCAAACAAACACCTTCAAAAATTATAATTATGAGTAAAGGGATACATAAGGAATACAAAAGTAATGTTGTTGTGACTTGTAAATCATGAATATATTACAAAAAAATGATAGAAGTCTACTGGTGATAGACCTCTCGACTCGTCTTTTTTGTGTATGTTAAAACCAGTGATAGATCCCATGGCTGGTCTTACTCGTGTAAGTTAAAACCAGCGATAGGTCGCATGGCGGTCCTTCTCGTGTAAGTTTGGACCGGTGATAAATGACATGGTTGGTCCTGAAAGATTTAAACAATATAATCACTTTATTTGGCCTATGTGCTATAATCTCCTCAGGGGGGTTCACTTCTGGCAGGTTTATATCTTCCAGTCAAACCCACACTGGGTACAGGAAAATTCAATGTGCTACTTAAATCTGGGCAACCTTATGGATGTCCAGGAGTGGCACATCGCTAACCGTAAATGTTGAGATTCTGGGGCGCAAAGGTAATTCAATAGATCTAGTCTATTGCGGGAGATGACTGTTGGAGTTCGTGGGGTTCTTTCCCTAAGAGTCAAAGGTTCTTGCCAGCCTAGAAATAAGGGTGTGCCACCCCCTGCCTGCTTTGACTAGAGAGCCTGGTTCAGAGCTGGCTTCTCCTTCTTCCGAAGAGACATGACTTGAGATTAGTGCTCTAAACTTTTTCTCACGAATCTCGACAGGAGGCGGCCCCTACCCCCAACCTTACCCATCCAAAATATCCTGTCACTCCTGAAGTAGTACAAAGGTCCTTTTAGGGCTAGGTGTAATTTTCTAAGCTTCTTGTCCTAAGAGCTATGAAAAAAAATTGCTATGATAATAAAAAACCATTACAACAGTCAAAGAACCTGACAGAAAAATGTAACAAAATGGTTATTGTACAGACTGAAAGACGGGCTGCCATTTGACCTTTTGATCCTAAAATTAACAGGGTTCTTCCTTCGATCAAGAGTAACGTGTGTTAAACAAGTTTCAGTTGTCTAGGACTTTTCCATCAAGAGTTATCGTACAGACAGATGTACAAGGGTCAAGTTTAAGAACGCCCTGTTGGGTATTTAATAATAATCATAATACTGTTTGGTTACATTGTGATTCGAGTGTTGATGACATTGCGGTAAGTTGATGCATTGACCGAGTTTCACCAATCATATAAGATCCAAATGTCACTAATTTGTAAATTTATAATCATATGGATAAATTATCTCTCTTGAATAGCATTGCGCTGACTTTGTTATCATTTTAACTATTATTTTATCCGTTAACAATGGAATTGCAGAAGCAGAGACTCTGAAAGCAGAACTCAGCAATGCAGAGACAGTTCGACTCAACCTGCAAGATGAGATGAAGGCTGTCATGTCCCAGCTGAGTTCTCTCCAACATCAACATCACACTCTGGTTGCGGACAAGAGACAGTAAGGTCCCAGAAAAACTTTTGAAATAATCTTAAAATATATTCCTTTATAGAATTATTGGTAAACGTTTATTTAGCCACTTCACAATATTTGCTGTTTTTTTCAATAGATAAATGCTCAAAAATTAAATTAAAATACGAAGCAGCAACTTGGTGCTGCCCTGCACTGATGTTGACAAACGAAAAACATCGCTTGAGATAGTACCGATCAGTAAACTGTAAAACTTCAAAAGGCTGATCTCTAATGCTTGGGAGCTAATAATGTTACAAACTCACCTAACCACGTTATTCTATGTAGCACGGTAATAGCCGATAATGAAGGTGCACAGAAAATTTTAATTCCCATTACAAAGTAAAAGGAAACATCATTTTTTCTATCCGTTCGGAATAGTAATAGTTGTATAATTTCAAGTGCACTCAAGACACAAACTTGTACATTGCATGTGTAGATAAACAACACTCACTAGTACCACAAGGGAAACAAAGACTATTTCTGTATATGATTACGCAATAAAAATCTAACCAATTAGCATAAGCAATGTCGAGACGCCCTAAGAAGCTGTGCAAATTAGTAACCAGGACTAAAAGAACAGGAAATAAACGAAGGAAAAACTATGAATAATCTTCACCATGGAGGTAGAAACTGTGGCTAAAATGATGGAAAACATAAAAAAGTACCAACAAACTTAAATTACTTTTAAATTCATTTGGTAGACCGCCTATTCTTTTTGCTAAAATTCTCATGTGAATGTTGACAACCCTGTTATCCCCTCCTCGTATAATTATAATTATCCCCCTTTAGTTTGTCATCCTCCCCATCAAAAAAACCCAATTCCTGTAGGCCCCGTAAATCGATAGATTAATTTTAAAATAATCTAAAATTAAAACAATTTAATAATTTCTGTGCAATTTATGGTGTGTGGTCACCTAAAAACTCTGTTAGAAATGAAAGAATTGTATTTTAAGTAAGTTTTAGATAACGTGGCTAAAGTAAACATTATTCGAATTATTCTGCCCAAACTTTTAAGTTTTCAATATTTTGGTCTCAATGTTGCATTTATTTCATGGTGTTCTGTCGTCAAGGTGTTCTTATAAAAGGGCATTTAAATTCTTATAAATGGTTTTTTTCTCTCTATAAAAAACAGCAAACCATTTGTGATAGACACCTAGCTTTATTCTGTTCTGCATTTTTCATGTGTACCTTTCTATTGTATTTTACAGTACAAATATGTTTTTGAAAATTAAAAAGTTTGTGAAATTACAAGTATTTTTAAAAGTATATTTTAAATAGAAATTGTTGTTTCTTCCCATCGTTCAATAATTAAAAAAAAAACCAGAATTGTCTTTTGCATTTTGGTTTCTTAAAACATTTTTTTGTTTTTAAAGATAGAGGGAACAAAAATGTATGTTAAATTATTGGATAGTGCTAGTGGTGTACCCAGGACTTAAATTTTGGGGGCCTTACGAAATATCTCATATTCTAGGCGGTGTTACAGAGAAGGGTGGATTGAAATCTCTTATTTTTTTTATAATTTAATAATTTAGATATTTAACCCTTTAACTGCCATAAACGTATAACACGTTCATTATGCTTAGCTCATGGCATGCCATTGAATCGGGTCAAAGTAAATAAATATATTTTTCCGTTATTTTAGAAGTGTTTTAACTCATATCAAAACAACACATTTTACATCTATTGTTACTAAACAGTAATTAGAGAAGTATTTCACTTTTTAAATATGTTATGTGAATTAATACTATCAGTAAATTGAAGTACAATAATTCAATTATCAAAACGTCCTGGATATATGTTGTGCTTTTTATTTATTTTAAAATCAAATATATATTTACAATCATCATTTTAGCTTTTTCTTTCTCAATAGTTTTTGAGTTTGTAAACAGTGCAAAAAATTTTAAGTAGAGACACTGACAAATGTCTGTTAACATGAGCTTTTAACATGGTTGCAATTTTTCACTGTTTTTTTTGTAACGACTCTAACTAATCAAGCTGTATGTCAAAGTTGTTTTAAACATGAAAGTAGTGATGAAGGCAGAAAGCAGACCATATTGCTCAGGGTGTTTGCAGGATTAACCCTTTGCACTCGAAAGGACAGCAGCGCTGGCCACACCAAGGTTGCAGACAGCTCGCGTTAATTATGCTGTAGTTTGTTCTTGCAACTCATACGGCCAGTACTGATGGCCGCGCTACTTTCATTGACAGCTCGCTGGCCATATTTGTAGTTTGCCTCTCCAGATCAGAATTATTTTTCAATATTCTCTGCATTATTTGCATGGGAATTTAAAATATTTAAAGAAGAAATAAAAACTAATTTAAAAGTTTATCTTTAATGAATCTTTCTAATACAAAAATAAACATATATTTGGGAAATTTAACTTTTATTCGTATATTCTTAACAAAGATATGTTAATAAAATGTTATAAAGTAGGCATTTACAGGTTATGTTATACTCAGACATAAAACTATTTTTACATTTTTTTACGGAATTAATTTTAAAAAATACATACCTATGTGTAGTCAAGAATAGTTAGCACACATTCTATTCTAGTAAAATTGTCTAGGTTTCTATCACTTTAATGTATAGGCCCACTACGCATCATTTCTCTTATTTGCACAGTCAATGTTTAGATAAGAATTATAGGTTAATTTAAAATTTACTGTTTTACCTAGGAATTACTTTAAAAACAACTCCTCAATAGGTTTCAGTACTCACCATTTATTAGAAAACAAAGAGACTAGTAGAAAATAACTGCTGTTGAGTGGCTAGTGGTGCTGGCCTTACGAGCTATGTAACGTTTTATATCGTGGCCAGTACAGCTGGACATATGAATCTGAGATAACATTATGGCGAAAATTAATCCGTGCTTCTGACAAAATGGCAGCGGCCAGTAAAAAATCTGGTTATACGAGCTCCAAGGACAAATTATAAATACTGGCCTCCGAGTGTATAGGGTTATGATGCAGGGTTTTTTTAAAATGTGGATTAAAATTCTTTTAAATGTGGATTTTATCAAACAAGAGAATAATGTCCTCTGTGCAGGCTAGAGGAGCAGAGAGAGACTGTGACGGGGGAGGAGAACAGGTGCAAGTGCTGCAGGAACAGATCCGACAACTGCAAGACCAGAACAACTCTCTTACTGAGAGGTAAGTAATACTATCATGGGTTTCCTTGTTGTACTTTGCTTTGATAAGTGCTTGTTAATTCAACGTTTACTTAATCATTAAGTTGTACCAAGAAATTGGATTCATTTTTTGATGTGTCTTTTTTCTTAATCTTCTCCAAGTCTTCCACGATGACTTAGTAAATTCTATTTGATTCAGCCATCTTGAAAGGATAATAGAATTTTTGAGATTCTCATCTTTATAAATGTTTTAAAAGTAGAACCCTACGAGTTGAGGATTGAGAAGTGTCCAGTCTTCCACCTTCCCTTGTGAGTGTGACATGTCTTGTGTAGTACTCTTTGTTCTGTGAAGTGACATCGCTTGTGTTTTACTCTCACCAGTCCTGACTTTAAGCTGTTGCACTAGTCGGATGTACACTTGGGTTTTTTATATACAGCAATATTTTTTGTCAAAATATATTTAGCGTCTGATAAGTTCTTCACCAGACTTATTAGTTTTAAGTTTTTTTCTAACGTTATATCGTAGGGTTTGTTTACACTTGAGGAAGAAGGTAGATTTAAATCTTCAAAATGTAGTGTTTTATTTGTATAACATATAACGACGACAAAGGTCTAAAATAATATTATCCATTCAAATCATCCATCGTCGATAGCAAACTTTAGCCGTCTTGTCTTATTTTATTAATGATCAGTTTACCAAGGAACGGACTTTTTGTTTTTGACTGGCAAAAGAATTTTCAACAAGTACAGCTGTGGATTTGGGGGAGTTGAGATATAAGTTGACAGTTAAATCCAGGGATAAGTTCATCTGTTGATAAAAGCATTATCCGTATCTGTCTTATAAAGATTCACAGTGACAGCTGAACTTCCATCAGACAGAGTTGGCCACTGATTGGCATAGAAAATATATCCATGAAATGTAGTAGTGAAGTTTATGTCATGCTACATCAAATACCAAATGCAACTCAAATTGGCCATCAGACTTTGGACATATTGGAATAGAGTTATTTGTGTGAACATTAACATAATGTTCAATACTGTAGTACGAGACATGTCATTGCAAGCCCAGGTCATGGCAAATGAACTGTTGACTTAGGCTTGAAATATCCTGTTCAAACCTTGCATGAGAATAGAAGATTAGTTTCTTGTGATAACACTAGTAATTATGAATTGAGATCTCTTTACATTAATAATAATAAATAAAGCAAAACGGCCAGGCTCATACAACAGCAATCCAGCAATTCTGGTCCAACTGCTTCAAGAGAGTCACTCTCTACCGTATACAACCATTGTCCTTCTTTTATATAAAAAGAATATATTCTTTATGTTAATACGACGGATGGACAGGAAGTAACAGACGTTTTAAAATAAAAAATTTACAAAGAGAAAATAAAAATGTTTTATTTAAATTTTGAAGGTAAACTTTTATTGTATTTTTTCGACATAATCGCCATTTAAAATTGGACATTATCATAACGTGGTACAAGTTTTTTCAATACCATCTCTGTACAAATCTGCCACCTGTGAGTTCAATCACTGGTTTACACCGACATGCAGTTTCAGTGTCAGTGTCAAATCATTGCGTAGCGAGTCACGTCTTCGTCACTGGGAACATGTGGTAGGGTAGTCGCCTGGGGCCATATCCAGGCTGTACGGCAGATGATTGAAAACTTCCCCATCCAAAACTATCTTGGATATAATTGGTCATGAGTACTTGAGCGTTGTCATGGAGAAACAAAGCTTTTTTATGTATATAAATTACAATTGGTTTGTGATTTTTGACAAACAAAAACCTTATTACAAATCGATTTTCATAACTGGCGGATTTTTCAATTTCAGCACTCATTTCAACACTCCACTGTATACTAAGTACGGTAGGCACGATGCACAATCTACCACGGATGGTTGTGTGTAGGAACACTCTGCCGTGTAATGTCAAAATGTCTATTACTTTCTGGACAGCCCCTCATAAATTCAATAAATGTAACAACTGACAAAATATCAGAAGCAAGGCTTGGATAGTACAGGCACATAATGTGGAGGCCCGATATTTACGTGGTGAAGACCTCAACTACCTAGATGAAAAATGTTCATAAAGACATCAAAAGCCTCCAACCTGAAGACATTGAATTGAGAACAGCAAATTATATGGTGCCACTTGATAAGGAAAGCTCTTCTTGTGTAATGAAATAAGGCGAGGTAAAGAAGAAGAAATGTAACAACTGAAAATTTGTTTCAAAGTTATCCTGTTATCTGATGTTTTTTTCTTTCAATACTGGAATATTTTCCAGTAAGTGGATCTGGTAATATATTGGGACTGGCCTTACACACAAAATGTTGTTCACTAGATGTATATGAAATTTCCTATTTCGAAATGTACAAAAATCCCAAATTGGAAGTTACTTATAACATAAGCAATGTCATTATTATTTATAATCTTTGCTTTGGGTTCATTTAAGACGTGTTGAAAAGTGGAATTTCTCCGATGTTGCAGCCTGCAGGCTCAGGAGCGACAGTGTGGAAGAGTGGAGTCAGCGAGGCAGCAGCAACAGCTGGAGTGTGACTCGTTGACTCAGCAGCTGACGCAGTTGCGCGCAGAGTTGGACCAATACCGAGCGAGAGCTCAGCGCACTCTCAACGACAAGGAGGCTCTCATCAGCCAACTCCGGGCCAGCAACTCAGATGCTTCTGTTTGAGAGCAGCTTTCAGACAGAACTTGGCCCAGCTAAGGTCAGTGTTATAGAGTTATATCAAACGATGCAATCACTATACATTTTGTTTGTACCTTTTCGCCTTTTCAACTTGATGTTACTACGGTGTTTGAAACTGTTCAGTAAAAATACCTTTTTCGTTAATTCATCACTTTTTATACTTTCCAGAAATTGTCTATCCTTTAAAAGGAAATAAAAAATAGTTTTATAACGGGGCTGACAAGTAATGCCTCCAGCCATCATGCAGCACTGATGATAATGAACGAAATAAAACATCCCTCGAGATAGTACTGATCAATAAAGTATAAAATTTCAAAAAGCTGATCACTAATGCTTGAGAACTAAAAATATTACAAATTCAACAAATCATATTATTATGTTTAATAGAGCAATAGTTGCTACTGTAGGAGAACACAAAACAAATTAAAATTCCCATAATGATTGCGAGTAACCACCAAGCGATCGTTCTCGGTAAGCGATAAGATAAGGATTACAGGAATTCTAGACATCAATGAAATATGAGATGTGGACGTTTAAAAAATTTGTGAAATAACTTAATCACAACATTTAGAACGCAAACCAATACTTAAAACTATTATTTTTGTGAGGCCTTTTGATAGCAAGGCTATCTTCATCAGACAACATCACAAAAAGTGATATATATGTTTTTAAAAAGCTAAAAAGAAACATGACAAAAAGTCAAAACAACACTTTCATCCATTAACGACAAAAAAAACACAAATTGGTTTAGCACTACATGGACAAATCTATCAAAGGGATGTACAAAAATCATTAAAAAAAAACATACAAACAAAAACGTCCCTTATAAAATAAGTAAACAAAAATAAAAGTTTTCGGTAATGGTTTGTGTTCTAAGTTTAGTGATTGAGATAATAGTAGCCCATACAAGCTCCATCTTCAACATTTGTGTAATAGTTATATAAGTGAGTTAACATCTATT